>NW_027189146.1:1176961-1407877 GCF_040958095.1 Procambarus clarkii | reverse complement strand
CATGAAAAACGTGAAAAAAGTCACTATTTAACCATATTTAAGGATTTTAACTCCAAATCATAGAGCGAGGTCTCGTATTATTTAGATCCAAGAAAAGACATATGACAATGTTGTTTCCAATATAAATGATAAAAATCAATGTGTTTTCATTAGAATTAACTAAAATGTTCCTGATTTTCCGTTTATATTAACGAGGGAAGATGTACACGTAAAACTGCTCTAATCCGGCTGAAACGTCGATATATGCAATAAAAACCGAACTTCTCAACTTTTCAATAACTTACTCAGTATTTTAACGAGAAACAAATAGTTGATTGAAAATGAAGTATTTAAGGTTATTATCTAATCATTTTATCATTAATCATAATTATTATGTGTTTGCATCATTTTTATCGTATATATAATGAATTAATACCCATAGACTGTAAATTCACAAAAACATGGAAAACGGCAAAATATTGCCTAATTCGATGATATTTTGTTTAAGTCACATAAAGGAAAAGGGGATGATAAACGTCAAAATATTGCTTAATTCGACGATTTTAGTACGGAACAAAATGCAAGAAAACTTCCTTAAAATGCATTATTATGCGAAATTCTAAGATTTGAAGGCCAAATCACATATCGTGATACTACATGAAATAGCATCGAAATATTGGTAAAAATGAATATATTTACGTAATATCAAACTACATGAAAAACGTAAAAAAAGTCAATATATAACCATATTTGAGGATTTTAACTTCAAATCACAGAGCGAGGTTTCGTATTATTTAGATCCAAGAAAAGACATATGCCAATGTTGTTTCCAACACAAATGATAAAAAACAATGTGTTTTCATTAGAATTAACTAAAATGTTCTTGTTTTTCAATTTATATTACCGAGGAGAGATGTACACGTAAAACCGCTCTAATCCGGCTGAAACGTCGATATATGCAATAAAAACAGAACTTCTCCCCTTTTCAATATCTTACTCAGTATTTTAACGAGAAACAAATAGATGATTGAAAATGAAGTATTTAAAGTTATTATCTAATCAATTATGTGTTTGCAACATTTTTATCGTATATATATGAATTAATACCCATAGACTGAAAATTCACAAAAACGTGGAAAAACGGCAAAATATTGCCTAATTCGATGAAATTTTGTTTAAGTCACATAAGGAAAAGGGGATGATAAACGTCAAATATTGGTAAATTCGATGATTTTTCGTACGAAACAAAATGCAAGAAAACTTGCTTAAAATGCAATATTATGCGAAATTCTGAGATATGAAGGCCTAATCACATATCGTGATACTACATTAAATAGAATCGAAATATTGGTAAAAATGAATATATTTACGTAATATCAAACTACATGAAAAACGTGAAAAAAGTCAATATATAACCATATTTGAGGATTTTAACTTCAAATCACAGAGCGAGGTTTCGTATTATTTAGATCCAAGAAAAGACATATGACAATGTTGTTTCCAATACAAATGATAAAAATCAATGTGTTTTCATTAGTATTAACTAAAATGTTCCTGATTTTCAGTTTATATTACCGAGGGAAGATGTACACGTAAAACCGCTCTAATTCGGCTGAAACGTCGATATATGCAATAAAAAGCGAACTTCTCCCCTTTTCAATATCTTACTCAGTATTTTAACGAGAAACAAATAGATGATTGAAAATGAAGTATTTAAGGTTATTATCTAATCAATTATGTGTTTGCATATTTTTTATCGTATATATATGAATTAATACCCATAGACTGTAAATTCACAAAAACGTGGAAAACGGCAAAATATTGCCTAATTCGATGATATTTTGTTTAAGTCACATAAAGGAAAAGGGGATGATAAACGTCAAAATATTGATAAATTCGATGATTTTTCGTACGAAACAAAATGCAAGAAAACTTGCTTAAAATGCATTATTATGCGAAATTCTAAGATTTGAAGGCCAAATCACATATCGTAATACTACATGAAATAGTATCGAAATATTGTTAAAAATGAATATATTTACGTAATATCAAACTATATGAAAAACGTGAAAAAAGTCACTATTTAACCATATTTGAGGATTTTAACTTCAAATCATAGAGCGAGGTTTCGTATTATTTAGATCCAAGAAAAGACATATGACAATGTTGTTTCCAATACAAATGATAAAAATCAATGTGTTTTCATTAGAATTTCATTAAAATCAGGAACTAAAATGTTCCTGATTTTCCGTTTATATTAACGATGGAAGATGTACACGAAAATCGCTCTATTCCGGCTGAAACGTCGATATATGCAATAAAAATAGAACTTCTCCCCTTTTCAATATCTTACTCAGTATTTTAACGAGAAACAAATAGATGATTGAAAATGAAGTATTTAAGGTTATTATCTAATCAATTATGTGTTTGTATAATTTTTATCGTATATATATGAATTAATACCCATAGACTGTAAATTCACAAAAACGTGGAAAACGGCAAAATATTGCCTAATTCGATGATATTTTGTTTAAGTCACATAAAGGAAAAGGGGATGATAAACGTCAAAATATTGGTAAATTCGATGATTTTTCGTACGAAACAAAATGCAAGAAAACTTGCTTAAAATGCAATATTATGCGAAATTCTGAGATATGAAGGCCTAATCACATATCGTGATACTACATTAAATAGAATCGAAATATTGGTAAAAATGAATATATTTACGTAATATCAAACTACATGAAAAACGTGAAAAAAGTCAATATATAACCATATTTGAGGATTTTAACTTCAAATCACAGAGCGAGGTTTCGTATTATTTAGATCCAAGAAAAGACATATGACAATGTTGTTTCCAATACAAATGATAAAAATCAATGTGTTTTCATTAGTATTAACTAAAATGTTCCTGATTTTCAGTTTATATTACCGAGGGAAGATGTACACGTAAAACCGCTCTAATTCGGCTGAAACGTCGATATATGCAATAAAAAGCGAACTTCTCCCCTTTTCAATATCTTACTCAGTATTTTAACGAGAAACAAATAGATGATTGAAAATGAAGTATTTAAGGTTATTATCTAATCAATTATGTGTTTGCATATTTTTTATCGTATATATATGAATTAATACCCATAGACTGTAAATTCACAAAAACGTGGAAAACGGCAAAATATTGCCTAATTCGATGATATTTGTTTAAGTCACATAAAGGAAAAGGGGATGATAAACGTCAAAATATTGATAAATTCGATGATTTTTCGTACGAAACAAAATGCAAGAAAACTTGCTTAAAATGCATTATTATGCGAAATTCTAAGATTTGAAGGCCAAATCACATATCGTAATACTACATGAAATAGTATCGAAATATTGTTAAAAATGAATATATTTACGTAATATCAAACTATATGAAAAACGTGAAAAAAGTCACTATTTAACCATATTTGAGGATTTTAACTTCAAATCATAGAGCGAGGTTTCGTATTATTTAGATCCAAGAAAAGACATATGACAATGTTGTTTCCAATACAAATGATAAAAATCAATGTGTTTTCATTAGAATTTCATTAAAATCAGGAACTAAAATGTTCCTGATTTTCCGTTTATATTAACGATGGAAGATGTACACGAAAATCGCTCTATTCCGGCTGAAACGTCGATATATGCAATAAAAATAGAACTTCTCCCCTTTTCAATATCTTACTCAGTTTTTAACGAGAAACAAATAGATGATTGAAAATGAAGTATTTAAGGTTATTATCTAATCAATTATGTGTTTGTATAATTTTTATCGTATATATATGAATTAATACCCATAGACTGTAAATTCACAAAAACGTGGAAAACGGCAAAATATTGCCTAATTCGATGATATTTTGTTTAAGTCACATAAAGGAAAAGGGGATGATAAACGTCAAAATATTGCTAAATTCGACGATTTTTAGTACGGAACAAAATGCAAGAAAACTTCCTTAAAATGCATTATTATGCGAAATTCTAAGATTTGAAGGCCAAATCACATATCGTGATACTACATGAAATAGTATCGAAATATTGGTAAAAATGAATATATTTACGTAATATCAAACTACATGAAAAACGTAAAAAAAGTCAATATATAACCATATTTGAGGATTTTAACTTCAAATCACAGAGCGAGGTTTCGTATTATTTAGATCCAAGAAAAGACATATGACAATGTTGTTTCCAATACAAATGATAAAAATCAATGTGTTTTCATTAGTATTAACTAAAATGTTACTGATTTTCCGTTTATATTACCGATGGAAGATGTACACTAAAATCGCTCTATTCCGGCTGAAACGTCGATATATGCAATAAAAATTGAACTTCTCCCCTTTTCAATATCTTACTCAGTATTTAACGAGAAACAAATAGATGATTGAAATGAAGTATTTAAGGTTATTATCTAATCAATTATGTGTTTGCATCATTTTTATCGTATATATATGAATTAATACCCATAGACTGTAAATTCACAAAAACGTGGAAAACGGCAAAATATTGCCTAATTCGATGATATTTTGTTTAAGTCACATAAAGGAAAAGGGGATGATAAACGTCAAAATATTGCTAAATTCGATGATTTTTCGTACGAAACAAAATGCAAGAAAACTTGCTTAAAATGCATTATTATGGGAAATTCTGATATTTGACGGCCAAATCGCATATCGTGATTCTACATGAAATAGAATCGAAATATTGGTTAAAATGAATATATTTACGTAGTATCAAACTACATGAAAAACGTGAAAAAAGTCACTATTTAACCATACTTGAGGATTTTAACTTCAAATCACAGAGCGAGGTTTCGTATTATTTAGATCCAAGAAAAGACATATGACAATGTTGTTTCCAATACAAATGATAAAAATCAATGTGTTTTCATTAGTATTAACTAAAATGTTCCTGATTTTCAGTTTATATTACCGAGGGAAGATGTACACGTAAAACCGCTCTAATTCGGCTGAAACGTCGATATATGCAATAAAAACCGAACTTCTCCCTTTTCAATATCTTACTCAGTATTTTAACGAGAAACAAATAGATGATTGAAAATGAAGTATTTAAGGTTATTATCTAATCAATTATGTGTTTGCATATTTTTTTATCGTATATATATGAATTAATACCCATAGACTGTAAATTCACAAAAACGTGGAAAACGGCAAAATATTGCCTAATTCGATGATATTTTGTTTAAGTCACATAAAGGAAAAGGGGATGATAAACGTCAAAATATTGCTAAATTCGATGATTTTTCATACGAAACAAAATGCAAGAAAATTTGCTTAAAATGCATTATTATGCGAAATTCTAAGATTTGAAGGCCAAATCACATATCGTGATACTACATGAAATAGTATCGAAATATTGGTAAAAATGAATATATTTACGTAATATCAAACTATATGAAAAACGTGAAAAAAGTCACTATTTAACCATATTTGAGGATTTTAACTTCAAATCATAGAGCGAGGTTTCGTATTATTTAGATCCAAGAAAAGACATATGACAATGTTGTTTCCAATACAAATGATAAAAATCAATGTGTTTTCATTAGAATTTCATTAAAATCAGGAACTAAAATGTTCCTGATTTTCCGTTATATTAACGATGGAAGATGTACACGAAAATCGCTCTATTCCGGCTGAAACGTCGATATATGCAATAAAAATAGAACTTCTCCCCTTTTCAATATCTTACTCAGTATTTTAACGAGAAACAAATAGATGATTGAAAATGAAGTATTTAAGGTTATTATCTAATCAATTATGTGTTTGTATAATTTTTATCGTATATATATGAATTAATACCCATAGACTGTAAATTCACAAAAACGTAGAAAACGGCAAAATATTGCCTAATTCGATGATATTTTGTTTAAGTCACATAAAGGAAAAGGGGATGATAAACGTCAAAATATTGCTAAATTCGATGATTTTTCGTAGAGAAACAAAATGCAAGAAAACTTGCTTAAAATGCAATATTATGCGAAATTCTGAGATTTGAAGGCCAAATCACATATCGTGATACTACATGAAATAGAATCGAAATATTGGTAAAAATGAATATATTTACGTAATATCAAACTACATGAAAAACGTGAAAAAGTCAATATTTAACCATATTTGAGGATTTTAACTTCAAATCATAGAGCGAGGTTTCGTATTATTTAGATCCAAGAAAAGACATATGACAGTGTTGTTTCCAATACAAATGATAAAAATCAATGTATTTTCATTACTATTAACTAAAATGTTCCTGATTTTCCGTTTACATTACCGATGGAAGATGTACACGAAAATCGCTCTATTCCGGCTGAAACGTCGATATATGCAATAAAAACAGAACTTCTCCCCTTTTCAATATCTTACTCAGTATTTTAACGAGAAACAAATAGTTGATTGAAAATGAAGTATTTAAGGTTATTATCTAATCAATTATGTGTTTGCGTCATTTTTATCGTATATATAATGAATTTTTATCGCCATAGAACCCATAGACTGAAAATTCACAAAAACGTGGAAAAGCGGCAAAATATTGCCTAATTCGATGATATTTTGTTTAAATCAAATAAAGGAAAAGGGGATGATTAACTTCAAAATATTGCTAAATTCGATGATTTTTCGCACGAAACAAAATGCAAGAAAACTTGCTTAAAATGCAATATTATGCGAAATTCTGAGATTTGAACGCCAAATCACATATCGTGATATTACATGAAATAAAATCGAAATATTGGTAAAATGAATATATTTACGTAGTATCAAACTACATGAAAAACGTGAAAAAAGTCACTATTTAACCATATTTGAGGATTTTAACTTCAAATCATAGAGCGAGGTTTCGTACTATTTAGATCCAAGAAAAGACATATGACAATGTTGTTTCCAATACAAATTATAAAAATCAATGTGTTTTCATTAGAATTAACTAAAATGTTCCTGATTTTCCGTTTATATTACTGAGGGAAGATGTACACGTAAAACCGCTCTAATCCGGCTGAAACGTCGATATATGCAGTAAAAACCGAACTTCTCCCCTTTTCAATATCTTTCTCAGTATTTTAACGAGAAACAAATAGATGATTGAAAATGAAGTATTTAAGTTATTATCTAATCAATTATGTGTTTGCATAATTTTTATCGTATATATATGAATTAATACCCATAGACTGTAAATTCACAAAAACGTGGAAAACGGCAAAATATTGCCTAATTCGATGATATTTTGTTTAAGTCACATAAAGGAAAAGGGGATGATAAACGTCAAAATGTTGCTAAATTCGATGATTTTTCGTACGAAACAAAATGCAAGAAAACTTGAAAATGCAATATTATGCGAAATTCTGAGATTTGAAGGCCAAATCACATATCGTGATACTACATGAAATAGTATCGAAATATTGGTAAAAATGAATATATTTACGTAATATCAAACTACATGAAAAATGTGAAAAAAGTCAATATATAACCATATTTGAGGATTTTAACTTCAAATCATAGAGCGAGGTTTCGTATTATTTAGATCCAAGAAAAGACATATGACAATGTTGTTTCCAATAGAAATGACAAAAATCAATGTGTTTTCATTAGTATTAACTAAAATGTTACTGATTTTCCGTTTATATTACCGATGGAAGATGTACACGAAAATCGCTCTATTCCGGCTGAAACGTCGATATATGCAATAAAAACAGAACTTCTCCCCTTTTTAATATCTTACTCAGTATTTTAACGAGAAACAAATAGATGATTGAAAATGAAGTATTTAAGGTTATTATCTAATCAATTATGGGTTTGCATCATTTTTATCGTATATATATGAATTAACACCCATAGACTGAAAAATCACAAAAACGTGGAAAAACGCCAAAAAATATTGCCTAATTCGATGATCTTTTGTGTAAATCACATAAAGGAAAAGGGGATGATGAACGTCAAAATATTGCTAAATTCGATGATTTTTCGTACGAAACAAAATGCAAGAAAACTTGCTTAAAATGCAATATTTTGCGAAATTCTGATATTTGACGGCCAAATCACATATCGTGATTCTACATGAAATAGAATCGAAATATTGGTTAAAATGAATATATTTACGTAGTATCAAACTACATGAAAAACGTGAAAAAAGTCACTATTTAACCATATTTGAGGATTTTAACTTCAAATCATAGAGCGAGGTTTCGTATTATTTAGATCCAAGAAAAGACATATGACAATGTTGTTTCCAATACTAATTATAAAAATCAATGTGTTTTCATTAGAATTAACTAAAATGTTCCTGATTTTCCGTTTATATTACCGAGGGAAGATGTACACGTAAAACCGCTCTAATCCGGCTGAAACGTCGATATATGCAATAAAAACCGAACTTCTCCCCTTTTCAATATCTTACTCAGTATTTTAACGAGAAACAAATAGATGATTGAAAATGAAGTATTTAAGTTATTATCTAATCAATTATGTGTTTGCATCATTTTTATCGTATATATATGAATTAATACCCATAGACTGTAAATTCACAAAAACGTAGAAAACGGCAAAATATTGCCTAATTCAATGATATTTTGTTTAAGTCACATAAAGGAAAAGGGGATGATAAACGTCAAAATATTGCTAAATTCGATGATTTTTCGTACGAACAAAATGCAAGAATACTTGCTTAAAAGGCAATATTATGCGATTTTCTGAGATTTGAAGGCCAAATCACATATCGTGATACTACATGAAATAGAATCGAAATATTGGTAAAAATGAATATATTTACGTAATATCAAACTACATGAAAAACGTGAAAAAGTCATATTTAACCATATTTGAGGATTTTAACTTCAAATCATAGAGCGAGGTTTCGTATTATTTAGATAATACTCCCCTTTTTAATATCTTACTCAGTATTTTAACGAGAAACAAATAGATGATTGAAAATGAAGTATTTAAGGTTATTATCTAATCAATTATGTGTTTGCATCATTTTTATCGTATATATATGAATTAATACCCATAGACTGAAAATTCACAAAAACGTGGAAAAACGGCAAAATATTGACTAATTCGACGATATTTTGTTTAAATCACATAAAGGAAAAGGGGATGATAAACGTCAAAATATTGCTAAATTCGATGATTTTTCGTACGAAACAAAATGCAAGAAAACTTGCATAAAATGCAATATTATGTGAAATTCTGAGATTTGAAGGCCAAATCACATATCGTGATACTACATGAAATAGAATCGAAATATTGGTAAAAATTAATATATTTTCGTAGTATCAAACTACATGAAAAACGTGAAAAAAGTCACTATTTAACCATATTTGAGAAATTTAACTTCAAATCATAGAGCGAGGTTTCGTATTATTTAGTTCCAAGAAAAGACATATGACAATGTTGTTTCCAATACTAATTATAAAAATCAATGTGTTTTCATTAGAATTAACTAAAATGTTCCTGATTTTCCGTTTATATTACCGAGGGAAGATGTACACGTAAAACCGCTCTAATCCGGCTGAAACGTCGATATATGCAATAAAAACCGAACTTCTCCCCTTTTCAATATCTTACTCAGTATTTTAACGAGAAACAAATAGATGATTGAAAATGAAGTATTTAAGTTATTATCTAATCAATTATGTGTTTGCATCATTTTTATCGTATATATATGAATTAATACCCATAGACTGTAAATTCACAAAAACGTAGAAAACGACAAAATATTGCCTAATTCAATGATATTTTGTTTAAGTCACATAAAGGAAAAGGGGATGATAAACGTCAAAATATTGCTAAATTCGATGATTTTTCGTACGAAACAAAATGCAAGAATACTTGCTTAAAAGGCAATATTATGCGATTTTCTGAGATTTGAAGGCCAAATCACATATCGTGATACTACATGAAATAGAATCGAAATATTGGTAAAAATGAATATATTTACGTAATATCAAACTACATGAAAAACGTGAAAAAGTCAATATTTAACCATATTTGAGGATTTTAACTTCAAATCATAGAGCGAGGTTTCGTATTATTTAGATAATACTCCCCTTTTTAATATCTTACTCAGTATTTTAACGAGAAACAAATAGATGATTGAAAATGAAGTATTTAAGGTTATTATCTAATCAATTATGTGTTTGCATCATTTTTATCGTATATATATGAATTAATACCCATAGACTGAAAATTCACAAAAACGTGGAAAAACGGCAAAATATTGACTAATTCGACGATATTTTGTTTAAATCACATAAAGGAAAAGGGGATGATAAACGTCAAAATATTGCTAAATTCGATGATTTTTCGTACGAAACAAAATGCAAGAAAACTTGCATAAAATGCAATATTATGCGAAATTCTGAGATTTGAAGGCCAAATCACATATCGTGATACTACATGAAATAGAATCGAAATATTGGTAAAAATTAATATATTTTCGTAGTATCAAACTACATGAAAAACGTGAAAAAAGTCACTATTTAACCATATTTGAGAAATTTAACTTCAAATCATAGAGCGAGGTTTCGTATTATTTAGTTCCAAGAAAAGACATATGACAATGTTGTTTCCAATACAAATGTTAAAAATCAATGTGTTTTCATTAGAATTAACTAAAATGTTCTTGATTTTCCGTTTATATTACCGAGGGAAGATGTACACATATATTCCGGCTGAAACGTTGATATATGCAATAAAAACCGAACTTCTCCCCTTTTCAATATCTTACTCAGTATTTTAACGAGAAACAAATAGATGATTGAAAATGAAGTATTTAAGGTTATTATCTAATCAATTATGTGTTTGCATCATTTTTATTTGTATATATATGAATTAATACCCATAGACTGAAAATTCCCATAAACGTGGAAAAACGGCAAAATATTGCCTAATTCGATGATATTTTGTTTAAATCACATAAAGGAAAAGGGGATGATAAACGTCAAAATATTGCTAAATTCGATGATTTTGCGTACGAAACAAAATGCAAGAAAACTTGCTTAAAATGCAATATTATGCGAAATTCTGAGATTTGAAGGTCAAATCACATATCGTGATACTACATGAAATAGAATCGAAATATTGGTAAAAATGAATATATTTACGTAGTATCAAACTACATGAAAAACGTGAAAAAAGTCACTATTTAACCATATTTAAGGATTTTAACTCCAAATCATAGAGCGAGGTCTCGTATTATTTAGATCCAAGAAAAGACATATGACAATGTTGTTTCCAATATAAATGATAAAAATCAATGTGTTTTCATTAGAATTAACTAAAATGTTCCTGATTTTCCGTTTATATTAACGAGGGAAGATGTACACGTAAAACTGCTCTAATCCGGCTGAAACGTCGATATATGCAATAAAAACCGAACTTCTCAACTTTTCAATAACTTACTCAGTATTTTAACGAGAACAAATAGTTGATTGAAAATGAAGTATTTAAGGTTATTATCTAATCATTTTATCATTAATCATAATTATTATGTGTTTGCATCATTTTTATCGTATATATAATGAATTAATACCCATAGACTGTAAATTCACAAAAACATGGAAAACGGCAAAATATTGCCTAATTCGATGATATTTTGTTTAAGTCACATAAAGGAAAAGGGGATGATAAACGTCAAAATATTGCTTAATTCGACGATTTTTAGTACGGAACAAAATGCAAGAAAACTTCCTTAAAATGCATTATTATGCGAAATTCTAAGATTTGAAGGCCAAATCACATATCGTGATACTACATGAAATAGTATCGAAATATTGGTAAAAATGAATATATTTACGTAATATCAAACTACATGAAAAACGTAAAAAAAGTCAATATATAACCATATTTGAGGATTTTAACTTCAAATCACAGAGCGAGGTTTCGTATTATTTAGATCCAAGAAAAGACATATGCCAATGTTGTTTCCAACACAAATGATAAAAACAATGTGTTTTCATTAGAATTAACTAAAATGTTCTTGTTTTTCAATTTATATTACCGAGGAGAGATGTACACGTAAAACCGCTCTAATCCGGCTGAAACGTCGATATATGCAATAAAAACAGAACTTCTCCCCTTTTCAATATCTTACTCAGTATTTTAACGAGAAACAAATAGATGATTGAAAATGAAGTATTTAAAGTTATTATCTAATCAATTATGTGTTTGCAACATTTTTATCGTATATATATGAATTAATACCCATAGACTGAAAATTCACAAAAACGTGGAAAAACGGCAAAATATTGCCTAATTCGATGAAATTTTGTTTAAGTCACATAAAGGAAAAGGGGATGATAAACGTCAAAATATTGGTAAATTCGATGATTTTTCGTACGAAACAAAATGCAAGAAAACTTGCTTAAAATGCAATATTATGCGAAATTCTGAGATATGAAGGCCTAATCACATATCGTGATACTACATTAAATAGAATCGAAATATTGGTAAAAATGAATATATTTACGTAATATCAAACTACATGAAAAACGTGAAAAAAGTCAATATATAACCATATTTGAGGATTTTAACTTCAAATCACAGAGCGAGGTTTCGTATTATTTATATCCAAGAAAAGACATATGACAATGTTGTTTCCAATACAAATGATAAAAATCAATGTGTTTTCATTAGTATTAACTAAAATGTTCCTGATTTTCAGTTTATATTACCGAGGGAAGATGTACACGTAAAACCGCTCTAATTCGGCTGAAACGTCGATATATGCAATAAAAAGCGAACTTCTCCCCTTTTCAATATCTTACTCAGTATTTTAACGAGAAACAAATAGATGATTGAAAATGAAGTATTTAAGGTTATTATCTAATCAATTATGTGTTTGCATATTTTTTATCGTATATATATGAATTAATACCCATAGACTGTAAATTCACAAAAACGTGGAAAACGGCAAAATATTGCCTAATTCGATGATATTTTGTTTAAGTCACATAAAGGAAAAGGGGATGATAAACGTCAAAATATTGATAAATTCGATGATTTTTCGTACGAAACAAAATGCAAGAAAACTTGCTTAAAATGCATTATTATGCGAAATTCTAAGATTTGAAGGCCAAATCACATATCGTAATACTACATGAAATAGTATCGAAATATTGTTAAAAATGAATATATTTACGTAATATCAAACTATATGAAAAACGTGAAAAAAGTCACTATTTAACCATATTTGAGGATTTTAACTTCAAATCATAGAGCGAGGTTTCGTATTATTTAGATCCAAGAAAAGACATATGACAATGTTGTTTCCAATACAAATGATAAAAATCAATGTGTTTTCATTAGAATTTCATTAAAATCAGGAACTAAAATGTTCCTGATTTTCCGTTTATATTAACGATGGAAGATGTACACGAAAATCGCTCTATTCCGGCTGAAACGTCGATATATGCAATAAAAATAGAACTTCTCCCCTTTTCAATATCTTACTCAGTATTTTAACGAGAAACAAATAGATGATTGAAAATGAAGTATTTAAGGTTATTATCTAATCAATTATGTGTTTGTATAATTTTTATCGTATATATATGAATTAATACCCATAGACTGTAAATTCACAAAAACGTGGAAAACGGCAAAATATTGCCTAATTCGATGATATTTTGTTTAAGTCACATAAAGGAAAAGGGGATGATAAACGTCAAAATATTGCTAAATTCGACGATTTTTAGTACGGAACAAAATGCAAGAAAACTTCCTTAAAATGCATTACTATGCGAAATTCTAAGATTTGAAGGCCAAATCACATATCGTGATACTACATGAAATAGTATCGAAATATTGGTAAAAATGAATATATTTACGTAATATCAAACTACATGAAAAACGTAAAAAAAGTCAATATATAACCATATTTGAGGATTTTAACTTCAAATCACAGAGCGAGGTTTCGTATTATTTAGATCCAAGAAAAGACATATGACAATGTTGTTTCCAATACAAATGATAAAAATCAATGTGTTTTCATTAGTATTAACTAAAATGTTACTGATTTTCCGTTTATATTACCGATGGAAGATGTACACTAAAATCGCTCTATTCCGGCTGAAACGTCGATATATGCAATAAAAATTGAACTTCTCCCCTTTTCAATATCTTACTCAGTATTTTAACGAGAAACAAATAGATGATTGAAAATGAAGTATTTAAGGTTATTATCTAATCAATTATGTGTTTGCATCATTTTTATCGTATATATATGAATTAATACCCATAGACTGTAAATTCACAAAACGTGGAAAACGGCAAAATATTGCCTAATTCGATGATATTTTGTTTAAGTCACATAAAGGAAAAGGGGATGATAAACGTCAAAATATTGCTAAATTCGATGATTTTTCGTACGAAACAAAATGCAAGAAAACTTGCTTAAAAATTATTATGGGAAATTCTGATATTTGACGGCCAAATCGCATATCGTGATTCTACATGAAATAGAATCGAAATATTGGTTAAAATGAATATATTTACGTAGTATCAAACTACATGAAAAACGTGAAAAAAGTCACTATTTAACCATACTTGAGGATTTTAACTTCAAATCACAGAGCGAGGTTTCGTATTATTTAGATCCAAGAAAAGACATATGACAATGTTGTTTCCAATACAAATGATAAAAATCAATGTGTTTTCATTAGTATTAACTAAAATGTTCCTGATTTTCAGTTTATATTACCGAGGGAAGATGTACACGTAAAACCGCTCTAATTCGGCTGAAACGTCGATATATGCAATAAAAACCGAACTTCTCCCCTTTTCAATATCTTACTCAGTATTTTAACGAGAAACAAATAGATGATTGAAAATGAAGTATTTAAGGTTATTATCTAATCAATTATGTGTTTGCATATTTTTTTATCGTATATATATGAATTAATACCCATAGACTGTAAATTCACAAAAACGTGGAAAACGGCAAAATATTGCCTAATTCGATGATATTTTGTTTAAGTCACATAAAGGAAAAGGGGATGATAAACGTCAAAATATTGCTAAATTCGATGATTTTTCATACGAAACAAAATGCAAGAAAATTTGCTTAAAATGCATTATTATGCGAAATTCTAAGATTTGAAGGCCAAATCACATATCGTGATACTACATGAAATAGTATCGAAATATTGGTAAAAATGAATATATTTACGTAATATCAAACTATATGAAAAACGTGAAAAAAGTCACTATTTAACCATATTTGAGGATTTTAACTTCAAATCATAGAGCGAGGTTTCGTATTATTTAGATCCAAGAAAAGACATATGACAATGTTGTTTCCAATACAAATGATAAAAATCAATGTGTTTTCATTAGAATTTCATTAAAATCAGGAACTAAAATGTTCCTGATTTTCCGTTTATATTAACGATGGAAGATGTACACGAAAATCGCTCTATTCCGGCTGAAACGTCGATATATGCAATAAAAATAGAACTTCTCCCCTTTTCAATATCTTACTCAGTATTTTAACGAGAAACAAATAGATGATTGAAAATGAAGTATTTAAGGTTATTATCTAATCAATTATGTGTTTGTATAATTTTTATCGTATATATATGAATTAATACCCATAGACTGTAAATTCACAAAAACGTAGAAAACGGCAAAATATTGCCTAATTCGATGATATTTTGTTTAAGTCACATAAAGGAAAAGGGGATGATAAACGTCAAAATATTGCTAAATTCGATGATTTTTCGTAGAGAAACAAAATGCAAGAAAACTTGCTTAAAATGCAATATTATGCGAAATTCTGAGATTTGAAGGCCAAATCACATATCGTGATACTACATGAAATAGAATCGAAATATTGGTAAAAATGAATATATTTACGTAATATCAAACTACATGAAAAACGTGAAAAAGTCAATATTTAACCATATTTGAGGATTTTAACTTCAAATCATAGAGCGAGGTTTCGTATTATTTAGATCCAAGAAAAGACATATGACAGTGTTGTTTCCAATACAAATGATAAAAATCAATGTATTTTCATTACTATTAACTAAAATGTTCCTGATTTTCCGTTTACATTACCGATGGAAGATGTACACGAAAATCGCTCTATTCCGGCTGAAACGTCGATATATGCAATAAAAACAGAACTTCTCCCCTTTTCAATATCTTACTCAGTATTTTAACGAGAAACAAATAGTTGATTGAAAATGAAGTATTTAAGGTTATTATCTAATCAATTATGTGTTTGCGTCATTTTTATCGTATATATAATGAATTTTTATCGCCATAGAACCCATAGACTGAAAATTCACAAAAACGTGGAAAAGCGGCAAAATATTGCCTAATTCGATGATATTTTGTTTAAATCAAATAAAGGAAAAGGGGATGATTAACTTCAAAATATTGCTAAATTCGATGATTTTTCGCACGAAACAAAATGCAAGAAAACTTGCTTAAAATGCAATATTATGCGAAATTCTGAGATTTGAACGCCAAATCACATATCGTGATATTACATGAAATAAAATCGAAATATTGGTAAAAATGAATATATTTACGTAGTATCAAACTACATGAAAAACGTGAAAAAAGTCACTATTTAACCATATTTGAGGATTTTAACTTCAAATCATAGAGCGAGGTTTCGTACTATTTAGATCCAAGAAAAGACATATGACAATGTTGTTTCCAATACAAATTATAAAAATCAATGTGTTTTCATTAGAATTAACTAAAATGTTCCTGATTTTCCGTTTATATTACTGAGGGAAGATGTACACGTAAAACCGCTCTAATCCGGCTGAAACGTCGATATATGCAGTAAAAACCGAACTTCTCCCCTTTTCAATATCTTTCTCAGTATTTTAACGAGAAACAAATAGATGATTGAAAATGAAGTATTTAAGTTATTATCTAATCAATTATGTGTTTGCATCATTTTATCGTATATATATGAATTAATACCCATAGACTGTAAATTCACAAAAACGTAGAAAACAGCAAAATATTGCCTAATTCGATGATATTTTGTTTAAGTCACATAAAGGAAAAGGGGATGATAAACGTCAAAATATTGCTAAATTCGATGATTTTTCGTACGAAACAAAAGGCAAGAAAACTTGCTTAAAATGCAATTTTATGCGAAATTCTGAGATTTGAAGGCCAAATCACATATCGTGATACTACATGAAATAGAATCGAAATATTGGTAAAAAATTAATATATATACGTAGTATCAAACTACATGAAAAACATGAAAAAGTCAATATATAACCATATTTGAGGATTTTAACTTCAAATCATAGAGCGAGGTTTCGTATTATTTAGATCCAAGAAAAGACATATGACAATGTTGTTTCCAATACAAATGATAAAAATCAATGTATTTTCATTAGTATTAACTAAAATGTTCCTGATTTTCCGTTTATATTACCGATGGAAGATGTACACGAAAATCGCTCTATTCCGGCTGAAACGTCGATATATGCAATAAAAACAGAACTTCTCCCCATTTTAATATCTTACTCAGTATTTTAACGAGAAACAAATAGATGATTGAAAATGAAGTATTTAAGTTATTATCTAATCAATTATGTGTTTGCATCATTTTTATCGTATATATATGAATTAATACCCATAGACTGTAAATTCACAAAACGTAGAAAACAGCAAAATATTGCCTAATTCGATGATATTTTGTTTAAGTCACATAAAGGAAAAGGGGATGATAAACGTCAAAATATTGCTAAATTCGATGATTTCTCGTACGAAACAAAATGCAAGAAAACTTGCTTAAAAGGCAATATTATGCGATTTTCTGAGATTTGAAGGCCAAATCACATATCGTGATACTACATGAAATAGAATCGAAATATTGGTAAAAATGAATACATTTACGTAATATCAAACTACATGAAAAACGTGAAAAAGTCAATATTTAACCATATTTGAGGATTTTAACTTCAAATCATAGAGCGAGGTTTCGTATTATTTAGATAATACTCCCCTTTTTAATATCTTACTCAGTATTTTAACGAGAAACAAATAGATGATTGAAAATGAAGTATTTAAGTTATTATCTAATCAATTATTTGTTTGCATCATTTTTATCGTATATATGAATTAATACCCATAGACTGTAAATTCACAAAAACGTAGAAAACGGCAAAATATTGCCTAATTCGATGATATTATGTTTAAGTCACATAAAGGAAAAGGGGATGATAAACGTCAAAATATTGCTAAATTCGATGATTTTTCGTACGAAACAAAATGCAAGAAAACTTCCTTAAAATGCAATATTATGCGAAATTCTGAGATTTGAAGGCCAAATCACATATCGTGATACAACATGAAATAGAATCGAAATATTGGTAAAAATGAATATATTTACGTAATATCAATCTACATGAAAAACATGAAAAAGTCAATATATATCCATATTTGAGGATTTTAACTTCAAATCATAGAGCGAGGTTTCGTATTATTTAGATCCAAGAAAAGACATATGACAATGTTGTTTCCAATACAAATGATAAAAATCAATGTATTTTCATTAGTATTAACTAAAATGTTCCGGATTTTCCGTTTATATTACCGATGGAAGATGTACACGAAAATCGCTCTATTCCGGCTGAAACGTCGATATATGCAATAAAAACAGAACTTCTCCCCTTTTCAATATCTTACTCAGTATTTTAACGAGAAACAAATAGATGATAGAAAATGAAGTATTTAAGGTTATTATCTAATCAATTATGTGTTTGCATAATTTTTATCGTATATATGAATTAATACCCATAGACTGTAAATTCACAAAAACGTGGAAAACGGCAAAATATTGCCTAATTCGATGATATTTTGTTTAAGTCACATAAAGGAAAAGGGGATGATAAACGTCAAAATGTTGCTAAATTCGATGATTTTTCGTACGAAACAAAATGCAAGAAAACTTGCTTAAAATGCAATATTATGCGAAATTCTGAGATTTGAAGGCCAAATCACATATCGTGATACTACATGAAATAGTATCGAAATATTGGTAAAAATGAATATATTTACGTAATATCAAACTACATGAAAAATGTGAAAAAAGTCAATATATAACCATATTTGAGGATTTTAACTTCAAATCATAGAGCGAGGTTTCGTATTATTTAGATCCAAGAAAAGACATATGACAATGTTGTTTCCAATAGAAATGACAAAAATCAATGTGTTTTCATTAGTATTAACTAAAATGTTACTGATTTTCCGTTTATATTACCGATGGAAGATGTACACGAAAATCGCTCTATTCCGGCTGAAACGTCGATATATGCAATAAAAACAGAACTTCTCCCCATTTTAATATCTTACTCAGTATTTTAACGAGAAACAAATAGATGATTGAAATTGAAGTATTTAAGGTTATTATCTAATCAATTATGGGTTTGCATCATTTTTATCGTATATATATGAATTAACACCCATAGACTGAAAAATCACAAAAACGTGGAAAAACGCCAAAAAATATTGCCTAATTCGATGATCTTTTGTGTAAATCACATAAAGGAAAAGGGGATGATGAACGTCAAAATATTGCTAAATTCGATGATTTTTCGTACGAAACAAAATGCAAGAAAACTTGCTTAAAATGCAATATTTTGCGAAATTCTGATATTTGACGGCCAAATCACATATCGTGATTCTACATGAAATAGAATCGAAATATTGGTTAAAATGAATATATTTACGTAGTATCAAACTACATGAAAAACGTGAAAAAAGTCACTATTTAACCATATTTGAGGATTTTAACTTCAAATCATAGAGCGAGGTTTCGTATTATTTAGATCCAAGAAAAGACATATGACAATGTTGTTTCCAATACTAATTATAAAAATCAATGTGTTTTCATTAGAATTAACTAAAATGTTCCTGATTTTTCGTTTATATTACCGAGGGAAGATGTACACGTAAAACCGCTCTAATCCGGCTAAAACGTCGATATATGCAATAAAAACCGAACTTCTCCCCTTTTCAATATCTTACTCAGTATTTTAACGAGAAACAAATAGATGATTGAAAATGAAGTATTTAAGTTATTATCTAATCAATTATGTGTTTGCATCATTTTTATCGTATATATATGAATTAATACCCATAGACTGTAAATTCACAAAAACGTAGAAAACGGCAAAATATTGCCTAATTCAATGATATTTTGTTTAAGTCACATAAAGGAAAAGGGGATGATAAACGTCAAAATATTGCTAAATTCGATGATTTTTCGTACGAAACAAAATGCAAGAATACTTGCTTAAAAGGCAATATTATGCGATTTTCTGAGATTTGAAGGCCAAATCACATATCGTGATACTACATGAAATAGAATCGAAATATTGGTAAAAATGAATATATTTACGTAATATCAAACTACATGAAAAACGTGAAAAAGTCAATATTTAACCATATTTGAGGATTTTAACTTCAAATCATAGAGCGAGGTTTCGTATTATTTAGATAATACTCCCCTTTTTAATATCTTACTCAGTATTTTAACGAGAAACAAATAGATGATTGAAAATGAAGTATTTAAGGTTATTATCTAATCAATTATGTGTTTGCATCATTTTTATCGTATATATATGAATTAATACCCATAGACTGAAAATTCACAAAAACGTGGAAAAACGGCAAAATATTGACTAATTCGACGATATTTTGTTTAAATCACATAAAGGAAAAGGGGATGATAAACGTCAAAATATTGCTAAATTCGATGATTTTTCGTACGAAACAAAATGCAAGAAAACTTGCATAAAATGCAATATTATGCGAAATTCTGAGATTTGAAGGCCAAATCACATATCGTGATACTACATGAAATAGAATCGAAATATTGGTAAAAATTAATATATTTTCGTAGTATCAAACTACATGAAAAACGTGAAAAAAGTCACTATTTAACCATATTTGAGAAATTTAACTTCAAATCATAGAGCGAGGTTTCGTATTATTTAGTTCCAAGAAAAGACATATGACAATGTTGTTTCCAATACAAATGTTAAAATCAATGTGTTTTCATTAGAATTAACTAAAATGTTCTTGATTTTCCGTTTATATTACCGAGGGAAGATGTACACATATATTCCGGCTGAAACGTTGATATATGCAATAAAAACCGAACTTCTCCCCTTTTCAATATCTTACTCAGTATTTTAACGAGAAACAAATAGATGATTGAAAATGAAGTATTTAAGGTTATTATCTAATCAATTATGTGTTTGCATCATTTTTATTTGTATATATATGAATTAATACCCATAGACTGAAAATTCCCATAAACGTGGAAAAACGGCAAAATATTGCCCAATTCGATGATATTTTGTTTAAATCACATAAAGGAAAAGGGGATGATAAACGTCAAAATATTGCTAAATTTGATGATTTTGCGTACGAAACAAAATGCAAGAAAACTTGCTTAAAATGCAATATTATGCGAAATTCTGAGATTTGAAGGTCAAATCACATATCGTGATACTACATGAAATAGAATCGAAATATTGGTAAAAATGAATATATTTACGTAGTATCAAACTACATGAAAAACGTGAAAAAAGTCACTATTTAACCATATTTAAGGATTTTAACTCCAAATCATAGAGCGAGGTCTCGTATTATTTAGATCCAAGAAAAGACATATGACAATGTTGTTTCCAATATAAATGATAAAAATCAATGTGTTTTCATTAGAATTAACTAAAATGTTCCTGATTTTCCGTTTATATTAACGAGGGAAGATGTACACGTAAAACTGCTCTAATCCGGCTGAAACGTCGATATATGCAATAAAAACCGAACTTCTCAACTTTTCAATAACTTACTCAGTATTTTAACGAGAAACAAATAGTTGATTGAAAATGAAGTATTTAAGGTTATTATCTAATCATTTTATCATTAATCATAATTATTATGTGTTTGCATCATTTTTATCGTATATATAATGAATTAATACCCATAGACTGTAAATTCACAAAACATGGAAAACGGCAAAATATTGCCTAATTCGATGATATTTTGTTTAAGTCACATAAAGGAAAAGGGGATGATAAACGTCAAAATATTGCTTAATTCGACGATTTTTAGTACGGAACAAAATGCAAGAAAACTTCCTTAAAATGCATTATTATGCGAAATTCTAAGATTTGAAGGCCAAATCACATATCGTGATACTACATGAAATAGTATCGAAATATTGGTAAAAATGAATATATTTACGTAATATCAAACTACATGAAAAACGTAAAAAAGTCAATATATAACCATATTTGAGGATTTTAACTTCAAATCACAGAGCGAGGTTTCGTATTATTTAGATCCAAGAAAAGACATATGCCAATGTTGTTTCCAACACAAATGATAAAAAACAATGTGTTTTCATTAGAATTAACTAAAATGTTCTTGTTTTTCAATTTATATTACCGAGGAGAGATGTACACGTAAAACCGCTCTAATCCGGCTGAAACGTCGATATATGCAATAAAACAGAACTTCTCCCCTTTTCAATATCTTACTCAGTATTTTAACGAGAAACAAATAGATGATTGAAAATGAAGTATTTAAAGTTATTATCTAATCAATTATGTGTTTGCAAACATTTTTATCGTATATATATGAATTAATACCCATAGACTGAAAATTCACAAAAACGTGGAAAAACGGCAAAATATTGCCTAATTCGATGAAATTTTGTTTAAGTCACATAAAGGAAAAGGGGATGATAAACGTCAAAATATTGGTAAATTCGATGATTTTTCGTACGAAACAAAATGCAAGAAAACTTGCTTAAAATGCAATATTATGCGAAATTCTGAGATATGAAGGCCTAATCACATATCGTGATACTACATTAAATAGAATCGAAATATTGGTAAAAATGAATATATTTACGTAATATCAAACTACATGAAAAAACGTGAAAAAAGTCAATATATAACCATATTTGAGGATTTTAACTTCAAATCACAGAGCGAGGTTTCGTATTATTTAGATCCAAGAAAAGACATATGAACAATGTTGTTTCCAATACAATGATAAAAATCAATGTGTTTTCATTAGTA
Source organism: Procambarus clarkii (assembly GCF_040958095.1). NCBI lineage: Eukaryota > Metazoa > Arthropoda > Malacostraca > Decapoda > Cambaridae > Procambarus > Procambarus clarkii. The sequence continues at coordinate 1,384,785 of NW_027189146.1, read as the reverse complement.
TTAACTAAATGTTCCTGATTTTCAGTTTATATTACGAGGGAAGATGTACACCGTAAAACCGCTCTAATTCGGCTGAAACGTCGATATATGCAATAAAAGCGAACTTCTCCCCTTTTCAATATCTTACTCAGTATTTTAACGAGAAACAAATAGATGATTGAAAATGAAGTATTTAAGGTTATTATCTAATCAATTATGTGTTGCATATTTTTTATCGTATATATATGAATTAATACCCATAGACTGTAAATTCACAAAAACGTGGAAAACGGCAAAATATTGCCTAATTCGATGATATTTTGTTTAAGTCACATAAAGGAAAAGGGATGATAAACGTCAAAATATTGATAAATTCGATGATTTTTCGTACGAAACAAAATGCAAGAAAACTTGCTTAAAATGCATTATTATGCGAAATTCTAAGATTTGAAGGCCAAATCACATATCGTAATACTACATGAAATAGTATCGAAATATTGTTAAAAATGAATATATTTACGTAATATCAAACTATATGAAAAACGTGAAAAAAGTCACTATTTAACCATATTTGAGGATTTTAACTTCAAATCATAGAGCGAGGTTTCGTATTATTTAGATCCAAGAAAAGACATATGACAATGTTGTTTCCAATACAATTGATAAAAATCAATGTGTTTTCATTAGAATTTCATTAAATCAGGAACTAAAATGTTCCTGATTTTCCGTTTATATTAACGATGGAAGATGTACACTAAAATCGCTCTATTCCGGCTGAAACGTCGATATATGCAATAAAAATAGAACTTCTCCCCTTTTCAATATCTTACTCAGTATTTTAACGAGAAACAAATAGATGATTGAAAATGAAGTATTTAAGGTTATTATCTAATCAATTATGTGTTTGCATCATTTTTATCGTATATATATGAATTAATACCCATAGACTGTAAATTCACAAAAACGTGGAAAACGGCAAAATATTGCCTAATTCGATGATATTTTGTTTAAGTCACATAAAGGAAAAGGGGATGATAAACGTCAAAATATTGCTAAATTCGATGATTTTTCGTACGAAACAAAATGCAAGAAAACTTGCTTAAAATGCATTATTATGGGAAATTCTGATATTTGACGGCCAAATCGCATATCGTGATTCTACATGAAATAGAATCGAAATATTGGTTAAAATGAATATATTTACGTAGTATCAAACTACATGAAAAACGTGAAAAAAGTCACTATTTAACCATACTTGAGGATTTTAACTTCAAATCACAGAGCGAGGTTTCGTATTATTTAGATCCAAGAAAAGACATATGACAATGTTGTTTCCAATACAAATGATAAAAATCAATGTGTTTTCATTAGTATTAACTAAAATGTTCCTGATTTTCAGTTTATATTACCGAGGGAAGATGTACACGTAAAACCGCTCTAATTCGGCTGAAACGTCGATATATGCAATAAAAACCGAACTTCTCCCCTTTTCAATATCTTACTCAGTATTTTAACGAGAAACAAATAGATGATTGAAAATGAAGTATTTAAGGTTATTATCTAATCAATTATGTGTTTGCATATTTTTTTATCGTATATATATGAATTAATACCCATAGACTGTAAATTCACAAAAACGTGGAAAACGGCAAAATATTGCCTAATTCGATGATATTTTGTTTAAGTCACATAAAGGAAAAGGGGATGATAAACGTCAAAATATTGCTTAATTCGACGATTTTTAGTACGGAACAAAATGCAAGAAAACTTCCTTAAAATGCATTATTATGCGAAATTCTAAGATTTGAAGGCCAAATCACATATCGTGATACTACATGAAATAGTATCGAAATATTGGTAAAAATGAATATATTTACGTAATATCAAACTACATGAAAAACGTGAAAAAAGTCAATATATAACCATATTTGAGGATTTTAACTTCAAATCACAGAGCGAGGTTTCGTATTATTTAGATCCAAGAAAAGACATATGCCAATGTTGTTTCCAACACAAATGATAAAAAACAATGTGTTTTCATTAGAATTAACTAAAATGTTCTTGTTTTTCAATTTATATTACCGAGGAGAGATGTACACGTAAAACCGCTCTAATCCGGCTGAAACGTCGATATATGCAATAAAAACAGAACTTCTCCCCTTTTCAATATCTTACTCAGTATTTTAACGAGAAACAAATAGATGATTGAAAATGAAGTATTTAAAGTTATTATCTAATCAATTATGTGTTTGCAACATTTTTATCGTATATATATGAATTAATACCCATAGACTGAAAATTCACAAAAACGTGGAAAAACGGCAAAATATTGCCTAATTCGATGAAATTTTGTTTAAGTCACATAAAGGAAAAGGGGATGATAAACGTCAAAATATTGGTAAATTCGATGATTTTTCGTACGAAACAAAATGCAAGAAAACTTGCTTAAAATGCAATATTATGCGAAATTCTGAGATATGAAGGCCTAATCACATATCGTGATACTACATTAAATAGAATCGAAATATTGGTAAAAATGAATATATTTACGTAATATCAAACTACATGAAAAACGTGAAAAAAGTCAATATATAACCATATTTGAGGATTTTAACTTCAAATCACAGAGCGAGGTTCGTATTATTTAGATCCAAGAAAAGACATATGACAATGTTGTTTCCAATACAAATGATAAAAATCAATGTGTTTTCATTAGTATTAACTAAAATGTTCCTGATTTTCAGTTTATATTACCGAGGGAAGATGTACACGTAAAACCGCTCTAATTCGGCTGAAACGTCGATATATGCAATAAAAAGCGAACTTCTCCCCTTTTCAATATCTTACTCAGTATTTTAACGAGAAACAAATAGATGATTGAAAATGAAGTATTTAAGGTTATTATCTAATCAATTATGTGTTTGCATATTTTTATCGTATATATATGAATTAATACCCATAGACTGTAAATTCACAAAAACGTGGAAAACGGCAAAATATTGCCTAATTCGATGATATTTTGTTTAAGTCACATAAAGGAAAAGGGGATGATAAACGTCAAAATATTGCTAAATTCGATGATTTTTCATACGAAACAAAATGCAAGAAAATTTGCTTAAAATGCATTATTATGCGAAATTCTAAGATTTGAAGGCCAAATCACATATCGTGATACTACATGAAATAGTATCGAAATATTGGTAAAAATGAATATATTTACGTAATATCAAACTATATGAAAAACGTGAAAAAAGTCACTATTTAACCATATTTGAGGATTTTAACTTCAAATCATAGAGCGAGGTTTCGTATTATTTAGATCCAAGAAAAGACATATGACAATGTTGTTTCCAATACAAATGATAAAAATCAATGTGTTTTCATTAGTATTAACTAAAATGTTCCTGATTTTCAGTTTATATTACCGAGGGAAGATGTACACGTAAAACCGCTCTAATTCGGCTGAAACGTCGATATATGCAATAAAAAGCGAACTTCTCCCCTTTTCAATATCTTACTCAGTATTTTAACGAGAAACAAATAGATGATTGAAAATGAAGTATTTAAGGTTATTATCTAATAAATTATGTGTTTGCATATTTTTTATCGTATATATATGAATTAATACCCATAGACTGTAAATTCACAAAAACGTGGAAAACGGCAAAATATTGCCTAATTCGATGATATTTTGTTTAAGTCACATAAAGGAAAAGGGGATGATAAACGTCAAAATATTGATAAATTCGATGATTTTTCGTACGAAACAAAATGCAAGAAAACTTGCTTAAAATGCATTATTATGCGAAATTCTAAGATTTGAAGGCCAAATCACATATCGTAATACTACATGAAATAGTATCGAAATATTGTTAAAAATGAATATATTTACGTAATATCAAACTATATGAAAAACGTGAAAAAAGTCACTATTTAACCATATTTGAGGATTTTAACTTCAAATCATAGAGCGAGGTTTCGTATTATTTAGATCCAAGAAAAGACATATGACAATGTTGTTTCCAATACAAATGATAAAAATCAATGTGTTTTCATTAGAATTTCATTAAAATCAGGAACTAAAATGTTCCTGATTTTCCGTTTATATTAACGATGGAAGATGTACACGAAAATCGCTCTATTCCGGCTGAAACGTCGATATATGCAATAAAAATAGAACTTCTCCCCCTTTTCAATATCTTACTCAGTATTTTAACGAGAAACAAATAGATGATTGAAAATGAAGTATTTAAGGTTATTATCTAATCAATTATGTGTTTGTATAATTTTTATCGTATATATATGAATTAATACCCATAGACTGTAAATTCACAAAAACGTGGAAAACGGCAAAATATTGCCTAATTCGATGATATTTTGTTTAAGTCACATAAAGGAAAAGGGGATGATAAACGTCAAAATATTGCTAAATTCGACGATTTTTAGTACGGAACAAAATGCAAGAAAACTTCCTTAAAATGCATTATTATGCGAAATTCTAAGATTTGAAGGCCAAATCACATATCGTGATACTACATGAAATAGTATCGAAATATTGGTAAAAATGAATATATTTACGTAATATCAAACTACATGAAAAACGTAAAAAAAGTCAATATATAACCATATTTGAGGATTTTAACTTCAAATCACAGAGCGAGGTTTCGTATTATTTAGATCCAAGAAAAGACATATGACAATGTTGTTTCCAATACAAATGATAAAAATCAATGTGTTTTCATTAGTATTAACTAAAATGTTACTGATTTTCCGTTTATATTACCGATGGAAGATGTACACTAAATCGCTCTATTCCGGCTGAAACGTCGATATATGCAATAAAAATAGAACTTCTCCCCTTTTCAATATCTTACTCAGTATTTTAACGAGAAACAAATAGATGATTGAAAATGAAGTATTTAAGGTTATTATCTAATCAATTATGTGTTTGCATCATTTTTATCGTATATATATGAATTAATACCCATAGACTGTAAATTCACAAAAACGTGGAAAACGGCAAAATATTGCCTAATTCGATGATATTTTGTTTAAGTCACATAAAGGAAAAGGGGATGATAAACGTCAAAATATTGCTAAATTCGATGATTTTTCGTACGAAACAAAATGCAAGAAAACTTGCTTAAAATGCATTATTATGGGAAATTCTGATATTTGACGGCCAAATCGCATATCGTGATTCTACATGAAATAGAATCGAAATATTGGTTAAAATGAATATATTTACGTAGTATCAAACTACATGAAAAACGTGAAAAAAGTCACTATTTAACCATACTTGAGGATTTTAACTTCAAATCATAGAGCGAGGTTTCGTATTGTTTAGATCCAAGAAAAGACATATGACAATGTTGTTTCCAATACAAATGATAAAAATCAATGTGTTTTCATTAGAATTAACTAAAATGTTCCTGATTTTTCCGTTTATATTACCGAGGGAAGATGTACACGTAAAACCGCTCTAATCCGGCTGAAACGTCGATATATGCAATAAAAACCGAACTTCTCCCCTTTTCAATATCTTACTCAGTATTTTAACGAGAAACAAATAGATGATTGAAAATGAAGTATTTAAGGTTATTATCTAATCAATTATGTGCTTGCATAATTTTTATCGTATATATATGAATTAATACCCATAGACTGTAAATTCACAAAATCGTGGAAAACGGCAAAATATTGCCTAATTCGATAATATTTTGTTTAAGTCACATAAAGGAAAAGGGGATGATAAACGTCAAAATATTGCTAAATTCGATAATTTTTCGTACGAAACAAAATGCAAGAAAACTTGCTTAAAATGCAATATTATGCGAAATTCTGAGATTTGAAGGCCAAATCACATATCGTGATACTACATGAAAGAGAATCGAAATATTGGTATAAATGAATATATTTACGTAGTATCAAACTACATGAAAAACGTGAAAAAAGTCACTATTTAACCATATTTGAGGATTTTAACTTCAAATCATAGAGCGAGGTTTCGTATTATTTAGATCCAAGAAAAGACATTTGAAAATGTTGTTTCCAATACAAATGATAAAAATCAATGTGTTTTCATTAGAATTAACTAAAATGTTCCTGATTTTCCGTTTATATTACCGAGGGAAGATGTACACGTAAAACCGCTCTAATCCGGCTGAAACGTCGATATATGCAATAAAAACCGAACTTCTCCCCTTTTCAATATCTTACTCAGTATTTTAACGAGAAACAAATAGTTGATTGAAAATGAAGTATTTAAGATTATTATCTAATCATTTTAATCATTAATCATAATTATTATGTGTTTGCATCATTTTTATCGTATATATAATGAATTAATACCAATAAACTGAAAATTCACATAAACGTGGAAAAAACGGCAAAATATTGCTTAATTCGATGATATTTTGTTTAAATCACATAAAGGAAAAGGGGATGTTAAACGTCAAAATATTGCTAAATTCGATGATTTTTCGTACAAAACAAAATGCAAGAAAACTTGCTTAAAATGCAATATTTTGCGAAATTCTGATATTTGACGGCCAAATCGCATATCGTGATTCTACATGAAATAGAATCGAAATATTGGTTAAAATGAATATATTTACGTAGTATCAAACTACATGAAAAACGTGAAAAAAGTCACTATTTAACCATATTTGAGGATTTTAACTTCAAATCATAGAGCGAGGTTTCGTATTATTTAGATCCAAGAAAAGACATATGACAATGTTGTTTCCAATACAAATGATAAAAATCAATGTGTTTTCATTAGAATTAACTAAAATGTTCCTGATTTTCCGTTTATATTACCGAGGGAAGATGTACACGTAAAACCGCTCTAATCCGGCTGAAACGTCGATATATGCAATAAAAACCGAACTTCTCCCCTTTTCAATATCTTACTCAGTATTTTAACGAGAAACAAATAGATGATTGAAAATGAAGTATTTAAGGTTATTATCTAATCAATTATGTGTTTGCATAATTTTTATCGTATATATATGAATTAATACCCATAGACTGTAAATTCACAAAAACGTGGAAAACGGCAAAATATTGCCTAATTCGATGATATTTTGTTTAAGTCACATAAAGGAAAAGGGGATGATAAACGTCAAAATATTGCTAAATTCGATGATTTTTCGTACGGAACAAAATGCAAGAAAACTTGCTTAAAATGCATTATTATGCGAAATTCTAAGATTTGAAGGCCAAATCACATATCGTGATACTACATGAAATAGTATCGAAATATTGGTAAAATGAATATATTTACGTAATATCAAACTACATGAAAAACGTGAAAAAAGTCAATATATAACCATATTTGAGGATTTTAACTTCAAATAACAGAGCGAGGTTTCGTATTATTTAGATCCAAGAAAAGACATATGACAATGTTGTTTCCAATACAAATGATAAAAATCAATGTGTTTTCATTAGTATTAACTAAAATGTTACTGATTTTCCGTTTATATTACCGATGGAAGATGTACACGAAAATCGCTCTATTCCGGCTGAAACGTCGATATATGCAATAAAAACCGAACTTCTTCCCTTTTCAATATCTTACTCAGTATTTTAACGAGAAACAAATAGATGATTGAAAATGAAGTATTTAAGGTATTATCTAATCAATTATGTGTTTGCATCATTTTTATCGTATATATATGAATTAATACCCATAGACTGTAAATTCACAAAAACGTGGAAAACGGCAAAATATTGCCTAATTCGATGATATTTTGTTTGTCACATAAAGGAAAAGGGGATGATAAACTTCAAAATATTGCTAAATTCGATGATTTTTCGTACGAAACAAAATGCAAGAAAACTTGCTTAAAATGCAATATTATGCGAAATTCTGAGATTTGAAGGCCAAATCACATATCGTGATACTACATGAAATAGAATCGAAATATTGGAAAAAATGAATATATTTACGTAGTACCAAACTACATGAAAAACGTGAAAAAACTATTTAAACATATTTGAGGATTTTAACTTCAAATCATAGAGCGAGATTTCGTATTATTTAGATCCAAGAAAAGACATATGACAATGTTGTTTCCAATACAAATGATAAAAATCAATGTGTTTTCATTAGAATTAACTAAAATGTTACTGATTTTCCGTTTATATTACCGAGGGAAGATGTACACGTAAAACCGCTCTAATCCGGCTGAAACGTCGATATATGCAATAAAAACCGAACTTCTCAACTTTTCAATATCTTACTCAGTATTTTAACGAGAAACAAATAGTTGATTGAAAATGAAGTATTTAAGGTTATTATCTAATCATTTTAATCATTAATCATAATTATTATGTGTTTGCATCATTTTTATCGTATATATAATGAATTAATACCAATAAACTGAATTTCACATAAACGTGGAAAAACTGCAAAATATTGCCTAATTCGATGATATTTTGTTTAAGTCACATAAACGAAAAGGGGATGATAAACGTCAAAATATTGCTAAATTCGATGATTTTTCGTAAGAAACAAAATGCAAGAAAACTTGCTTAAAATGCAATATTATGCGAAATTCTGAGATTTGAAGGCCAAATCACATATCGTGATACTACATGAAATAGTATCGAAATATTGGTAAAAATGAATATATTTACGTAATATCAAACTACATGAAAAACGTGAAAAAAGTCAATATATAACCATATTTAAGGATTTTAACTTCAAATCACAGAGCGAGGTTTCGTATTATTTAGATCCAAGAAAAGACATATGACAATGTTGTTTCCAATACAAATGATAAAAATCAATGTGTTTTCATTAGTATTAACTAAAATATTACTGATTTTCCGTTTATATTACCGATGGAAGATGTACACGAAAATCGCTCTATTCCGGCTGAAACGTCGGTATATGCAATAAAAATAGAACTTCTCCCCTTTTCAATATCTTACTCAGTATTTTAACGAGAAACAAATAGATGATTGAAAATGAAGTATTTAAAGTTATTATCTAATCAATTATGTGTTTGCATAATTTTTATCGTATATATATGAATTAATACCCATAGACTGTAAATTCACAAAAACGTGGAAAACGGCAAAATATTGCCTAATTCGATGATATTTTGTTTAAGTCACATAAAGGAAAAGGGGATGATAAACGTCAAAATATTGCTAATTTCGATGATTTTTCGTACGAAACAAAATGCAAGAAAACTTGCTTAAAATGCAATATTATACGAAATTCTGAGATTTGAAGGCCAAATCACATATCGTGATACTACATGAAAGAGAATCGAAATATTGGTATAAATGAATATATTTACGTAGTATCAAACTACATGAAAAACGTGAAAAAAGTCAATATATAACCATATTTGAGGATTTTAACTTCAAATCACAGAGCGAGGTTTCGTATTATTTAGATCCAAGAAAAGACATATGACAATGTTGTTTCCAATACAAATGATAAAAATCAACGTGTTTTCATTAGTATTAACTAAAATGTTACTGATTTTCCGTTTATATTACTGATGGAAGATGTACACGAAAATCGCTCTCTTCCGGCTGAAACGTCGATATATGCAATAAAAATAGAACTTCTCCCCTTTTCAATATCTTACTCAGTACTTTAACGAGAAACAAATAGATGATTGAAAATGAAGTATTTAAGGTTATTATCTAATCAATTATGGGTTTGCATCATTTTTATCGTATATATATGAATTAATACCCATAGACTGTAAATTCACAAAAACGTGGAAAACGGCAAAATATTGCCTAATTCGATGATATTTTGTTTAAGTCACATAAAGGAAAAGGGGATGATAAACGTCAAAATATTGCTAAATTCGATGATTTTTCGTACGAAACAAAATGCAAGAAAACTTCCTTAAAATGCAATATTATGCGAAATTCTGAGATTTGAAGGCCAAATCACATATCGTGATACTACATGAAAGAGAATCGAAATATTGGTATAAATGAATTTATTTACGTAGTATCAAACTACATGAAAAACGTGAAAAAAGTCAATATATAACCATATTTGAGGATTTTAACTTAAAATCACAGAGCGAGGTTTCGTATTATTTAGATCCAAGAAAAGACATATGACAATGTTGTTTCCAATACAAATGATAAAAATCAATGTGTTTTCATTAGTATTAACTAAAATGTTACTGATTTTCCGTTTATATTACTGATGGAAGATGTACACGAAAATCGCTCTATTCCGGCTGAAACGTCGATATAATCAATAAAAATAGAACTTCTCTCCTTTTCAATATCTTACTCAGTATTTTAACGAGAAACAAATAGATGATTGAAAATGAAGTATTTAAGGTTATTATCTAATCAATTATGGGTTTGCATCATTTTTATCGTATATATATGAATTAATACCCATAGACTGTAAATTCACAAAAACGTGGAAAACGGCAAAATATTGCCTAATTCGATGATATTTTGTTTAAGTCACATAAAGGAAAAGGGGATGATAAACGTCAAAATATTGCTAAATTCGATGATTTTTCGTACGAAACAAAATGCAAGAAAACTTCCTTAAAATGCAATATTATGCAAAATTCTGAGATTTGAAGGCCAAATCACATATCGTGATACTACATGAAATAGAATCGAAATATTGGTAAAAATGAATATATTTACGTAGTATCAAACTACATGAAAAACGTGAAAAAGTCACTATTTAACCATATTTGAGGATTTTAACTTCAAATCATAGAGCGAGATTAATAATTTCGTATTATTTAGATCCAAGAAAAGACATATGACAATGTTGTTTCCAATACAAATGATAAAAATCAATGTGTTTTCATTAGAATTAACTAAAATGTTCCTGATTTTCCGTTTATTTTACCGAGGGAAGATGTACACGTAAAACCGCTCTAATCCGGCTGAAACGTCGATATATGCAATAGAAACCGAACTTCTCAACTTTTCAATATCTTACTCAGTATTTTAACGAGAAACAAATAGTTGATTGAAAATGAAGTATTTAAGGTTATTATCTAATCATTTTAATCATTAATCATAATTATTATGTGTTTGCATCATTTTTATCGTATATATAATGAATTAATACCAATAAACTGAATTTCACATAAACGTGGAAAAACTGCAAAATATTGCCTAATTCGATGATATTTTGTTTAAATTAAATAAAGGAAAAGGGGATGATAAACGTCAAAATATTGCTAAATTCGATGATTTTTCGTACGAAACAAAATTCAAGAAAACTTGCTTAAAATGCAATATTATGCGAAATTCTGAGATTTGAAGGCCAAATCACATATCGTGATACTATATGAAATTGAATCGAAATATTGGTAAAAATGAATATATTTACGTAATATCAAACTACATGATTAACGTGAAAAAGTCACTATTTTACCATATTTGAGGATTTTACCTTCAAATCATAGAGCGAGGTTTCGTATTATTTAGATCCAAGAAAAGACATAAGAAAATGTTGTTTCCAATACAAATGATAAAAAACAATGTATTTTCATTAGAATTAACTAAAATGTTCCTGATTTTCCGTTTATATTAACAAGGGAAGATGTACACGTAAAACCGTTCTAATCCGGCTGAAACATCGATATATGCAATAAAAACCGAACTTCTCCCCTTTTCAATATCTTACTCAGTATTTTAACGAGAAACAAATAGATGATTGAAAATGAAGTATTTAAAGTTATTATCTAATCAATTATGTGTTTGCATCATTTTTATCGTATATATATGAATTAATACCCATAGACTGTAAATTCACAAAAACGTGGAAAACGGCAAAATATTGCCTAATTCGATGATTTTTGTTTAAGTCACATAAAGGAAAAGGGGATGATAAACGTCAAAATATTGCTAATTTCGATGATTTTTCGTACGAAACAAAATGCAAGAAAACTTGCTTAAAATGCAATATTATGCGAAATTCTGAGATTTGGAGGCCAAATCACATATCGTGATACTACATGAAATAGTATCGAAATATTGGTAAAAATGAATATATTTACGTAATATCAAACTACATGAAAAACGTGAAAAAGTCAATATATAACCATATTTGAGGATTTTAACTTCAAATCACAGAGCGAGGTTTCGTATTATTTAGATCCAAGAAAAGACATGACAATGTTGTTTCCAATACAAATGATAAAAAATCAATGTGTTTTCATTAGTATTAACTAAAATGTTACTGATTTTCCGTTTATATTACCGATGGAAGATGTACACGAAAATCGCTCTATTCCGGCTGAACCGTCGATATATGAAATAAAAACCGAACTTCTCCCCTTTTCAATATCTTACTCAGTATTTTAACGAGAAACAAATAGATGATTGAAAATGAAGTATTTAAGGTTATTATCTAATCAATTATGTGTTTGCATCATTTTTATCGTATATATATGAATTAATACCCATAGACTGTAAATTCACAAAAACGTGGAAAACGGCAAAATATTGCCTAATTCGATGATATTTTGTTTAAGTCACATAAAGGAAAAGGGGATGATAAACGTCAAAATATTGCTAAATTCGATGATTTTTCGTACGAAACAAAATGCAAGAAAACTTGCTTAAAATGCATTATTATGGGAAATTCTGATATTTGACGGCCAAATCGCATATCGTGATTCTACATGAAATAGAATCGAAATATTGGTTAAAATGAATATATTTACGTAGTATCAAACTACATGAAAAACGTGAAAAAAGTCACTATTTAACCATACTTGAGGATTTTAACTTCAAATCATAGAGCGAGGTTTCGTATTGTTTAGATCCAAGAAAAGACATATGACAATGTTGTTTCCAATACAAATGATAAAAATCAATGTGTTTTCATTAGAATTAACTAAAATGTTCCTGATTTTTCCGTTTATATTACCGAGGGAAGATGTACACGTAAAACCGCTCTAATCCGGCTGAAACGTCGATATATGCAATAAAAACCGAACTTCTCCCCTTTTCAATATCTTACTCAGTATTTTAACGAGAAACAAATAGATGATTGAAAATGAAGTATTTAAGGTTATTATCTAATCAATTATGTGCTTGCATAATTTTTATCGTATATATATGAATTAATACCCATAGACTGTAAATTCACAAAAACGTGGAAAACGGCAAAATATTGCCTAATTCGATAATATTTTGTTTAAGTCACATAAAGGAAAAGGGGATGATAAACGTCAAAATATTGCTAAATTCGATAATTTTTCGTACGAAACAAAATGCAAGAAAACTTGCTTAAAATGCAATATTATGCGAAATTCTGAGATTTGAAGGCCAAATCACATATCGTGATACTACATGAAAGAGAATCGAAATATTGGTATAAATGAATATATTTACGTAGTATCAAACTACATGAAAAACGTGAAAAAAGTCACTATTTAACCATATTTGAGGATTTTAACTTCAAATCATAGAGCGAGGATTCGTATTATTTAGATCCAAGAAAAGACATTTGAAAATGTTGTTTCCAATACAAATGATAAAAATCAATGTGTTTTCATTAGAATTAACTAAAATGTTCCTGATTTTCCGTTTATATTACCGAGGGAAGATGTACACGTAAAACCGCTCTAATCCGGCTGAAACGTCGATATATGCAATAAAAACCGAACTTCTCCCCTTTTCAATATCTTACTCAGTGTTTTAACGAGAAACAAATAGTTGATTGAAAATGAAGTATTTAAGATTATTATCTAATCATTTTAATCATTAATCATAATTATTATGTGTTTGCATCATTTTTATCGTATATATAATGAATTAATACCAATAAACTGAAAATTCACATAAACGTGGAAAAACGGCAAAATATTGCTTAATTCGATGATATTTTGTTTAAATCACATAAAGGAAAAGGGGATGTTAAACGTCAAAATATTGCTAAATTCGATGATTTTTCGTACAAAACAAAATGCAAGAAAACTTGCTTAAAATGCAATATTTTGCGAAATTCTGATATTTGACGGCCAAATCGCATATCGTGATTCTACATGAAATAGAATCGAAATATTGGTTAAAATGAATATATTTACGTAGTATCAAACTACATGAAAAACGTGAAAAAAGTCACTATTTAACCATATTTGAGGATTTTAACTTCAAATCATAGAGCGAGGTTTCGTATTATTTAGATCCAAGAAAAGACATATGACAATGTTGTTTCCAATACAAATGATAAAAATCAATGTGTTTTCATTAGAATTAACTAAAATGTTCCTGATTTTCCGTTTATATTACCGAGGGAAGATGTACACGTAAAACCGCTCTAATCCGGCTGAAACGTCGATATATGCAATAAAAACCGAACTTCTCCCCTTTTCAATATCTTACTCAGTATTTTAACGAGAAACAAATAGATGATTGAAAATGAAGTATTTAAGGTTATTATCTAATCAATTATGTGTTTGCATAATTTTTATCGTATATATATGAATTAATACCCATAGACTGTAAATTCACAAAAACGTGGAAAACGGCAAAATATTGCCTAATTCGATGATATTTTGTTTAAGTCACATAAAGGAAAAGGGGATGATAAACGTCAAAATATTGCTAAATTCGATGATTTTTCGTACGGAACAAAATGCAAGAAAACTTGCTTAAAATGCATTATTATGCGAAATTCTAAGATTTGAAGGCCAAATCACATATCGTGATACTACATGAAATAGTATCGAAATATTGGTAAAATGAATATATTTACGTAATATCAAACTACATGAAATACGTGAAAAAAGTCAATATATAACCATATTTGAGGATTTTAACTTCAAATAACAGAGCGAGGTTTCGTATTATTTAGATCCAAGAAAAGACATATGACAATGTTGTTTCCAATACAAATGATAAAAATCAATGTGTTTTCATTAGTATTAACTAAAATGTTACTGCTTTTCCGTTTATATTACCGATGGAAGATGTACACGAAAATCGCTCTATTCCGGCTGAAACGTCGATATATGCAATAAAAACCGAACTTCTCCCCTTTTCAATATCTTACTCAGTATTTTAACGAGAAACAAATAGATGATTGAAAATGAAGTATTTAAGGTATTATCTAATCAATTATGTGTTTGCATCATTTTTATCGTATATATATGAATTAATACCCATAGACTGTAAATTCACAAAAACGTGGAAAACGGCAAAATATTGCCTAATTCGATGATATTTTGTTTGTCACATAAAGGAAAAGGGGATGATAAACTTCAAAATATTGCTAAATTCGATGATTTTTCGTACGAAACAAAATGCAAGAAAACTTGCTTAAAATGCAATATTATGCGAAATTCTGAGATTTGAAGGCCAAATCACATATCGTGATACTACATGAAATAGTATCGAAATATTGGTAAAAATGAATATATATACGTAATATCAAACTACATGAAAAACGTGAAAAAGTCAATATATAACCATATTTGAGGATTTTAACTTCAAATCACAGAGCGAGGTTTCGTATTATTTAGATCCAAGAAAAGACATATGACAACGTTGTTTCCAATACAAATGATAAAAATCAATGTGTTTTCATTAGTATTAACTTAAATGTTACTGATTTTCCGTTTATATTACCGATGGAAGATGTACACGAAAATCGCTCTATTCCGGCTGAAACGTCGATATATGCAATAAAAACAGAACTTCTCCCCTTTTCAATATCTTACTCAGTATTTTAACGAGAAACAAATAGATGATTGAAAATGAAGTATTTAAGGTTATTATCTAATCAATTATGTGTTTGCATCATTTTTATCGTATATATATGAATTAATACCCATAGACTGTAAATTCACAAAAACGTGGAAAACGGCAAAATATTGCCTAATTCGATGATATTTTGTTTAAGTCACATAAAGGAAAAGGGGATGATAAACGTCAAAATATTGCTAAATTCGATGATTTTTCGTACGAAACAAAATGCAAGAAAACTTGCTTAAAATGCAATATTATGCGAAATTCTAAGATTTGAAGGCCAAATCACATATCGTGATACTACATGAAAAAGTATCGAATTATTGGTAAAAAATGAATATATTTACGTAATATCAAACTACATGAAAAACGTGAAAAAAGTCAATACTTAACCATATTTGAGGATTTTAACTTCAAATCACAGAGCGAGGTTTCGTATTATTTAGATCCAAGAAAACACATATGACAATGTTGTTTCCAATACAAATGATAAAAATCAATGTGTTTTCATTAGTATTAACTAAAATGTTACTGATTTTCCGTTTATATTACCGATGGAAGATGTACACGAAAATCGCTCTATTCCGGCTGAAACGTCGATATATGCAATAAAAACAGAACTTCTCACCTTTTCAATATCTTACTCAGTATTTTAACGAGAAACAAATAGATGATTGAAAATGAAGTATTTAAGGTTATTATCTAATCAATTATGTGTTTGCATCATTTTTATCGTATATATATGAATTAATACCCATAGACTGTAAATTCACAAAAACGTGGAAAACGGCAAAATATTGCCTAATTCGATGATATTTTGTTTAAGTCACATAAAGGAAAAGGGGATGATAAACGTCAAAATATTGCTAAATTCGATGATTTTTCGTACGAAACAAAATGCAAGAAAACTTCCTTCAAATGCAATATTATGCAAAATTTTGAGATTTGAAGGCCAAATCACATATCGTGATACTACATGAAATAGAATCGAAATATTGGAAAAAATGAATATATTTACGTAGTACCAAACTACATGAAAAACGTGAAAAAACTATTTAAACATATTTGAGGATTTTAACTTCAAATCATAGAGCGAGATTTCGTATTATTTAGATCCAAGAAAAGACATATGACAATGTTGTTTCCAATACAAATGATAAAAATCAATGTGTTTTCATTAGAATTAACTAAAATGTTCCTGATTTTCCGTTTATATTACCGAGGGAAGATGTACACGTAAAACCGCTCTAATCCGGCTGAAACGTCGATATATGCAATAAAAACCGAACTTCTCAACTTTTCAATATCTTACTCAGTATTTTAACGAGAAATAAATAGTTGATTGAAAATGAAGTATTTAAGGTTATTATCTAATCATTTTAATCATTAATCATAATTATTATGTGTTTGCATCATTTTTATCGTATATATAATGAATTAATACCAATAAACTGAATTTCACATAAACGTGGAAAAACTGCAAAATATTGCCTAATTCGATGATATTTTCTTTAAATTAAATAAAGGAAAAGGGGATGATAAACGTCAAAATATTGCTAAATTCGATGATTTTTCGTACGAAACAAAATGCAAGAAAACTTGCTTAAAATGCAATATTATACGAAATTCTGAGATTTGAAGGCCAAATCACATATCGTGATACTACATGAAAGAGAATCGAAATATTGGTATAAATGAATATACTTACGTAGTATCAAACTACATGAAAAACGTGAAAAAAGTCAATATATAACCATATTTGAGGATTTTAACTTCAAATCACAGAGCGAGGTTTCGTATTATTTAGATCCAAGAAAAGACATATGACAATGTTGTTTCCAATACAAATGATAAAAATCAACGTGTTTTCATTAGTATTAACTAAAATGTTACTGATTTTCCGTTTATATTACTGATGGAAGATGTACACGAAAATCGCTCTCTTCCGGCTGAAACGTCGATATATGCAATAAAAATAGAACTTCTCCCCTTTTCAATATCTTACTCAGTACTTTAACGAGAAACAAATAGATGATTGAAAATGAAGTATTTAAGGTTATTATCTAATCAATTATGGGTTTGCATCATTTTTATCGTATATATATGAATTAATACCCATAGACTGTAAATTCACAAAAACGTGGAAAACGGCAAAATATTGCCTAATTCGATGATATTTTGTTTAAGTCACATAAAGGAAAAGGGGATGATAAACGTCAAAATATTGCTAAATTCGATGATTTTTCGTACGAAACAAAATGCAAGAAAACTTGCTTAAAATGCAATATTATGCGAAATTCTGAGATTTGAAGGCCAAATCACATATCGTGATACTACATGAAAGAGAATCGAAATATTGGTATAAATGAATTTATTTACGTAGTATCAAACTACATGAAAAACGTGAAAAAAGTCAATATATAACCATATTTGAGGATTTTAACTTAAAATCACAGAGCGAGGTTTCGCATTATTTAGATCCAAGAAAAGACATATGACAATGTTGTTTCCAATACAAATGATAAAAATCAATGTGTTTTCATTAGTATTAACTAAAATGTTACTGATTTTCCGTTTATATTACTGATGGAAGATGTACACGAAAATCGCCCTATTCCGGCTGAAACGTCGATATAATCAATAAAAATAGAACTTCTCCCCTTTTCAATATCTTACTCAGTATTTTAACGAGAAACAAATAGATGATTGAAAATGAAGTATTTAAGGTTATTATCTAATCAATTATGGGTTTGCATCATTTTTATCGTATATATATGAATTAATACTCATAGACTGTAAATTCACAAAAACGTGGAAAAACTGCAAAATATTGCCTAATTCGATGATATTTTGTTTAAATTAAATAAAGGAAAAGGGGATGATAAACGTCAAAATATTGCTAAATTCGATGATTTTTCGTACGAAACAAAATTCAAGAAAACTTGCTTAAAATGCAATATTATGCGAAATTCTGAGATTTGAAGGCCAAATCACATATCGTGATACTATATGAAATAGAATCGAAATATTGGTAAAAATGAATATATTTACGTAATATCAAACTACATGATTAACGTGAAAAAGTCACTATTTTACCATATTTGAGGATTTTACCTTCAAATCATAGAGCGAGGTTTCGTATTATTTAGATCCAAGAAAAGACATAAGAAAATGTTGTTTCCAATACAAATGATAAAAAACAATGTATTTTCATTAGAATTAACTAAAATGTTCCTGATTTTCCGTTTATATTAACAAGGGAAGATGTACACGTAAAACCGTTCTAATCCGGCTGAAACATCGATATATGCAATAAAAACCGAACTTCTCCCCTTTTCAATATCTTACTCAGTATTTTAACGAGAAACAAATAGATGATTGAAAATGAAGTATTTAAAGTTATTATCTAATCAATTATGTGTTTGCATCATTTTTATCGTATATATATGAATTAATACCCATAGACTGTAAATTCACAAAAACGTGGAAAACGGCAAAATATTGCCTAATTCGATGATATTTTGTTTAAGTCACATAAAGGAAAAGGGGATGATAAACGTCAAAATATTGCTAATTTCGATGATTTTTCGTACGAAACAAAATGCAAGAAAACTTGCTTAAAATGCAATATTATGCGAAATTCTGAGATTTGGAGGCCAAATCACATATCGTGATACTACATGAAATAGTATCGAAATATTGGTAAAATGAATATATTTACGTAATATCAAACTACATGAAAAACGTGAAAAAGTCAATATATAACCATATTTGAGGATTTTAACTTCAAATCACAGAGCGAGGTTTCGTATTATTTAGATCCAAGAAAAGACATGACAATGTTGTTTCCAATACAAATGATAAAAAATCAATGTGTTTTCATTAGTATTAACTAAAATGTTACTGATTTTCCGTTTATATTACCGATGGAAGATGTACACGAAAATCGCTCTATTCCGGCTGAACCGTCGATATATGAAATAAAAACCGAACTTCTCCCCTTTTCAATATCTTACTCAGTATTTTAACGAGAAACAAATAGATGATTGAAAATGAAGTATTTAAGGTTATTATCTAATCAATTATGTGTTTGCATCATTTTTATCGTATATATATGAATTAATACCCATAGACTGTAAATTCACAAAAACGTGGAAAACGGCAAAATATTGCCTAATTCGATGATATTTTGTTTAAGTCACATAAAGGAAAAGGGGATGATAAACGTCAAAATATTGCTAAATTCGATGATTTTTCGTGCGAAACAAAATGCAAGAAAACTTGCTTAAAATGCAATATTATGCGAAATTCTAAGATTTGAAGGCCAAATCACATATCGTGATACTACATGAAAAAGTATCGAATTATTGGTAAAAATGAATATATTTACGTAATATCAAACTACATGAAAAACGTGAAAAAAGTCAATACTTAACCATATTTGAGGATTTTAACTTCAAATCACAGAGCGAGGTTTCGTATTATTTAGATCCAAGAAAACACATATGACAATGTTGTTTCCAATACAAATGATAAAAATCAATGTGTTTTCATTAGTATTAACTAAAATGTTACTGATTTTCCGTTTATATTACCGATGGAAGATGTACACGAAAATCGCTCTATTCCGGCTGAAACGTCGATATATGCAATAAAAACAGAACTTCTCACCTTTTAAATATCTTACTCAGTATTTTAACGAGAAACAAATAGATGATTGAAAATGAAGTATTTAAGGTTATTATCTAATCAATTATGTGTTTGCATCATTTTTATCGTATATATATGAATTAATACCCATAGACTGTAAATTCACAAAAACGTGGAAAACGGCAAAATATTGCCTAATTCGATGATATTTTGTTTAAGTCACATAAAGGAAAAGGGGATGATAAACGTCAAAATATTGCTAAATTCGATGATTTTTCGTACGAAACAAAATGCAAGAAAACTTCCTTCAAATGCAATATTATGCAAAATTTTGAGATTTGAAGGCCAAATCACATATCGTGATACTACATGAAATAGAATCGAAATATTGGAAAAAATGAATATATTTACGTAGTACCAAACTACATGAAAAACGTGAAAAAAACTATTTAAACATATTTGAGGATTTTAACTTCAAATCAAAGAGCGAGATTTCGTATTATTTAGATCCAAGAAAAGACATATGACAATGTTGTTTCCAATACAAATGATAAAAATCAATGTGTTTTCATTAGAATTAACTAAAATGTTCCTGATTTTCCGTTTATATTACCGAGGGAAGATGTACACGTAAAACCGCTCTAATCCGGCTGAAACGTCGATATATGCAATAAAAACCGAACTTCTCAACTTTTCAATATCTTACTCAGTATTTTAACGAGAAACAAATAGTTGATTGAAAATGAAGTATTTAAGGTTATTATCTAATCATTTTAATCATTAATCATAATTATTATGTGTTTGCATCATTTTTATCGTATATATAATGAATTAATACCAATAAACTGAATTTCACATAAACGTGGAAAAACTGCAAAATATTGCCTAATTCGATGATATTTTCTTTAAATTAAATAAAGGAAAAGGGGATGATAAACGTCAAAATATTGCTAAATTCGATGATTTTTCGTACGAAACAAAATGCAAGAAAACTTGCTTAAAATGCAATTTTATGCGAAATTCTGAGATTTGGAGGCCAAATCACATATCGTGATACTACATGAAATAGTATCGAAATATTGGTAAAAATGAATATATTTACGTAATATCAAACTACATGAAAAACGTGAAAAAAGTCAATATATAACCATATTTGAGGATTTTAACTTCAAATCACAGAGCGAGGTTTCGTATTATTTAGATCCAAGAAAAGACATGACAATGTTGTTTCCAATACAAATGATAAAAAATCAATGTGTTTTCATTAGTATTAACTAAAATGTTACTGATTTTCCGTTTATATTACCGATGGAAGATGTACACGAAAATCGCTCTATTCCGGCTGAAACGTCGATATATGCAATAAAAACCGAACTTCTCCCCTTTTCAATATCTTACTCAGTATTTTAACGAGAAACAAATAAATGATTGAAAATGAAGTATTTAAGGTTATTATCTAATCAATTATGTGTTTGCATCATTTTTATCGTATATATATGAATTAATACCCATAGACTGTAAATTCACAAAAACGTGGAAAACGGCAAAATATTGCCTAATTCGATGATATTTTGTTTAAGTCACATAAAGGAAAAGGGGATGATAAACGTCAAAATATTGCTAAATTCGATGATTTTTCGTAAGAAACAAAATGCAAGAAAACTTGCTTAAAATGCAATATTATGCGAAATTCTGAGATTTGAAGGCCAAATCACATATCGTGATACTACATGAAAGAGAATCGAAATATTGGTATAAATGAATTTATTTACGTAGTATCAAACTACATGAAAAACATGAAAAAAGTCAATATATAACCATATTTGAGGATTTTAACTTAAAATCACAGAGCGAGGTTTCGTATTATTTAGATCCAAGAAAAGACATATGACAATGTTGTTTCCAATACAAATGATAAAAATCAATGTGTTTTCATTAGTATTAACTAAAATGTTACTGATTTCCCGTTTATATTACTGATGGAAGATGTACACGAAAATCGCTCTATTCCGGCTGAAACGTCGATATAATCAATAAAAATAGAACTTCTCCCCTTTTCAATATCTTACTCAGTATTTTAACGAGAAACAAATAGATGATTGAAAATGAAGTATTTAAGGTTATTATCTAATCAATTATGGGTTTGCATCATTTTTATCGTATATATATGAATTAATACCCATAGACTGTAAATTCACAAAAACGTGGAAAACGGCAAAATATTGCCTAATTCGATGATATTTTGTTTAAGTCACATAAAGGAAAAGGGGATGATAAACGTCAAAATATTGCTAAATTCGATGATTTTTCGTACGAAACAAAATGCAAGAAAACTTCCTTAAAATGCAATATTATGCAAAATTCTGAGATTTGAAGGCCAAATCACATATCGTGATACTACATGAAATAGAATCGAAATATTGGTAAAAATGAATATATTTACGTAGTATCAAACTACATGAAAAACGTGAAAAAGTCACTATTTAACCATATTTGAGGATTTTAACTTCAAATCATAGAGCGAGATTTCGTATTATTTAGATCCAAGAAAAGACATATGACAATGTTGTTTCCAATACAAATGATAAAAATCAATGTGTTTTCATTAGAATTAACTAAAATGTTCCTGATTTTCCGTTTATATTACCGAGGGAAGATGTACACGTAAAACCGCTCTAATCCGGCTGAAACGTCGATATATGCAATAGAAACCGAACTTCTCAACTTTTCAATATCTTACTCAGTATTTTAACGAGAAACAAATAGTTGATTGAAAATGAAGTATTTAAGGTTATTATCTAATCATTTTAATCATTAATCATAATTATTATGTGTTTGCATCATTTTTATCGTATATATATGAATTAATACCCATAGACTGTAAATTCACAAAAACGTGGAAAACGGCAAAATATTGCCTAATTCGATGATATTTTGTTTAAGTCACATAAAGGAAAAGGGGATGATAAACGTCAAAATATTGCTAATTTCGATGATTTTTCGTACGAAACAAAATGCAAGAAAACTTGCTTAAAATGCAATATTATGCGAAATTCTGAGATTTGGAGGCCAAATCACATATCGTGATACTACATGAAATAGTATCGAAATATTGGTAAAAATGAATATATTTACGTAATATCAAACTACATGAAAAACGTGAAAAAGTCAATATATAACCATATTTGAGGATTTTAACTTCAAATCACAGAGCGAGGTTTCGTATTATTTAGATCCAAGAAAAGACATATGACAATGTTGTTTCCAATACAAATGATAAAAATCAATGTGTTTTCATTAGTATTAACTAAAATGCTACTGATTTTCCGTTTATATTACCGATGGAAGATGTACACGAAAATCACTCTATTCCGGCTGAAACGTCGATATATGCAATAAAAACCGAACTTCTCCCCTTTTCAATATCTTACTCAGTATTTTAACGAGAAACAAATAGATGATTGAAAATGAAGTATTTAAGGTTATTATCTAATCAATTATGTGTTTGCATCATTTTTATCGTATATATATGAATTAATACCCATAGACTGTAAATTCACAAAAACGTGGAAAACGGCAAAATATTGCCTAATTCGATGATATTTTGTTTAAGTCACATAAAGGAAAAGGGGATGATAAACGTCAAAATATTGCTAAATTCGATGAATTTTCGTACGAAACAAAATGCAAGAAAACTTCCTTAAAATGCAATATTATGCAAAATTCTGAGATTTGAAGGCCAAATCACATATCGTGATACTACATGAAATAGAATCGAAATATTGGTAAAAATGAATATATTTACGTAGTACCAAACTACATGAAAAACGTGAAAAAGTCACTATTTAAACATATTTGAGGATTTTAACTTCAAATCATAGAGCGAGATTTCGTATTATTTAGATCCAAGAAAAGACATATGACAATGTTGTTTCCAATACAAATGATAAAAATCAATGTGTTTTCATTAGAATTAACTAAAATGTTCCTGATTTTCTGTTTATATTACCGAGGGAACATGTACACGTAAAACCGCTCTAATCCGGCTGAAACGACGATATATGCAATAAAAACCGAACTTCTCAACTTTTCAATATCTTACTCAGTATTTTAACGAGAAACAAATAGTTGATTGAAAATGAAGTATTTAAGGTTATTATCTAATCATTTTAATCATTAATCATAATTATTATGTGTTTGCTTCATTTTTATCGTATATATAATGAATTAATACCAATAAACTGAATTTCACATAAACGTGGAAAAACTGCAAAATATTGCCTTATTCGATGATATTTTGTTTAAATTAAATAAAGGAAAAGGGGATGATAAACGTCAAAATATTGCTAAATTCGATGATTTTTCGTACGAAACAAAATGCAAGAAAACTTGCTTAAAATGCAATATTATGCGAAATTCTGAGATTTGAAGGCCAAATCACATATCGTGATACTACATGAAATAGAATCGAAATATTGGTAAAAATGAATATATTTACGTAATATCAAACTACATGATTAACGTGAAAAAGTCACTATTTTACCATATTTGAGGATTTTACCTTCAAATCATAGAGCGAGGTTTCGTATTATTTAGATCCAAGAAAAGACATATGACAATGTTGTTTCCAATACAAATGATAAAAAACAATGTGTTTTCATTAGTATTAACGAAAATGTTACTGATTTTCCGTTTATATTACCGATGGAAGATGTACACAAAAATCGCTCTATTCCGGCTGAAACGTCGATATATGCAATAAAAATAGAACTTCTCCCCTTTTCAATATCTTACTCAGTATTTTAACGAGAAACAAATAGATGATTGAAAATGAAGTATTTAAGGTTATTATCTAATCAATTATGTGTATGCATCATTTTTATCGTATATATATGAATTAATACCCATAGACTGTAAATTTACAAAAATGTGGAAAACGGCAAAATATTGCCTAACTAGATGATATTTTGTTTAAGTCACATAAAGGAAAAGGGGATGATAAACGTCAAAATATTGCTAAATTCGATGATTTTTCGTACGAAACAAAATGCAAGAAAACTTGCTTAAAATGCAATATTATGCGAAATTCTGAGATTTGAAGGCCAAATCACATATCGTGATACTACATGAAATAGTATCGAAATATTGGTAAAAATGAATATATTTACGTAATATCAAACTACATGAAAAACGTGAAAAAAGTCAATATATAACCATATTTGAGGATTTTAACTTCAAATCACAGAGCGAGGTTTCGTATTATTTAGATCCAAGAAAAGACATATGACAATGTTGTTTCCAATACAAATGATAAAAATCAATGTGTTTTCATTAGTATTAACTAAAATGTTACTGATTTTCCGTTTATATTACCGATGGAATATGTACACGAAAATCACTCTATTCCGGCTGAAACGTCGATATATGCAATAAAAACCGAACATCTCCCCTTTTCAATATCTTACTCAGTATTTTAACGAGAACCAAATAGATGATTGAAAATGAAGTATTTAAGGTTATTATCTAATCAATTATGTGTTTGCATCATTTTTATCGTATATATATGAATTAATACCCATAGACTGTAAATTCACAAAAACGAGGAAAACGGCAAAATATTGCCTAATTCGATGATATTTTGTTTAAGTCACATAAAGGAAAAGGGGATGATAAACGTCAAAATATTGCTAAATTCGATGATTTTTCGTACGAAACAAAATGCAAGAAAACTTCCTTAAAATGCAATATTATGCAAAATTCTGAGATTTGAAGGCCAAATCACATATCGTGATACTACATGAAATAGAATCGAAATATTGGTAAAAATGAATATATTTACGTAGTACCAAACTACATGAAAAACGTGAAAAAGTCACTATTTAAACATATTTGAGGATTTTAACTTCAAATCATAGAGCGAGATTTCGTATTATTTAGATCCAAGAAAAGACATATGACAATGTTGTTTCCAATACAAATGAAAAAAATCAATGTGTTTTCATTAGAATTAACTAAAATGTTCCTGATTTTCTGTTTATATTACCGAGGGAACATGTACACGTAAAACCGCTCTAATCCGGCTGAAACGTCGATATATGCAATAAAAACCGAACTTCTCAACTTTTCAATATCTTACTCAGTATTTTAACGAGAAACAAATAGTTGATTGAAAATGAAGTATTTAAGGTTATTATCTAATCATTTTAATCATTAATCATAATTATTATGTGTTTGCTTCATTTTTATCGTATATATAATGAATTAATACCAATAAACTGAATTTCACATAAACGTGGAAAAACTGCAAAATATTGCCTAATTCGATGATATTTTGTTTAAATTAAATAAAGGAAAAGGGGATGATAAACGTCAAAATATTGCTAAATTCGATGATTTTTCGTACGAAACAAAATACAAGAAAACTTGCTTAAAATGCAATATTATGCGAAATTCTGAGATTTGAAGGCCAAATCACATATCGTGATACTACATGAAATAGAATCGAAATATTGGTAAAAATGAATATATTTACGTAATATCAAACTACATGATTAACGGGAAAAAGTCACTATTTTACCATATTTGAGGATTTTACCTTCAAATCATAGAGCGAGGTTTCGTATTATTTAGATCCAAGAAAAGACATATGACAATGTTGTTTCCAATACAAATGATAAAAAACAATGTGTTTTCATTAGAATTAACTAAAATGTTACTGATTTTCCGTTTATATTACCGATGGAAGATGTACACAAAAATCGCTCTATTCCGGCTGAAACGTCGATATATGCAATAAAAATAGAACTTCTCCCTTTTTCAATATCTTACTCAGTATTTTAACGAGAAACAAATAGATGATTGGAAATGAAGTATTTAAGGTTATTATCTAATCAATTATGTGTATGCATCATTTTTATCGTATATATATGAATTAATACCCATAGACTGTAAATTTACAAAAACGTGGAAAACGGCAAAATATTGCCTAATTCGATGATATTTTGTTTAAGTCACATAAAGGAAAAGGGGATGATAAACGTCAAAATAATGCTAATTTCGATGATTTTTCGTACCAAACAAAATGCAAGAAACTTGCTTAAAATGCAATATTATGCGAAATTCTGAGATTTGAAGGCCAAATCAAATATCGTGATACTACATGAAATAGTATCGAAATATTGGTAAAAATGAATATATTTATGTAATATCAAACTACATGAAAAACGTGAAAAAAGTCAATATATAACCATATTTGAGGATTTTAACTTCAAATCACAGAGCGAGGTTTCGTATTATTTAGATCCAAGAAAAGACATATGACAATGTTGTTTCCAATACAAATGATAAAAATCAATGTGTTTTCATTAGTATTAACTAAAATGTTACTGATTTTCCGTTTATATTACCGATGGAAGATGTACACGAAAATCGCTCTATTCTGGCTGAAACGTCGATATATGCAATAAAAACAGAACTTCTCCCCTTTTCAATATCTTACTCAGTATTTTAACGAGAAACAAATAGATGATTGAAAATGAAGTATTTAAGGTTATTATCTAGTCAATTATGTGTTTGCATCATTTTTATCGTATATATATGAATTAATACCCATAGACTGTAAATTCACAAAAACGTGAAAAACGGCAAAATATTGCCTAATTCGATGATATTTTGTTTGTCACATAAAGGAAAAGGGGATGATAAATGTCAAAATATTGCTAATTTCGATGATTTTTCGTAAGAAACAAAATGCAAGAAAACTTGCTTAAAATGCAATATCATGCGAAATTCTGAGATTTGAAGGCCAAATCACATATCGTGATACTACATGAAATAGTATCGAAATATTGGTAAAAATGAATATATTTACGTAATATCAAACTACATGAAAAACGTGAAAAAAGTCAATATATAACTATATTTGAGGATATTAACTTCAAATCACAGAGAGAGGTTTCGTATTATTTAGATCCAAGAAAAGACATTACAATGTTGTTTCCAATACAAATGATAAAAAATCAATGTGTTTTCATTAGTATTAACTAAAATGTTACTGATTTTCCGTTTATATTACCGATGGAAGATGTACACGAAAATCGCTCTATTCCGGCTGAACCGTCGATATATGCAATAAAAACCGAACTTCTCCCCTTTTCAATATCTTACTCAGTATTTTAACGAGAAACAAATAGATGATTGAAAATGAAGTATTTAAGGTTATTATCTAATCAATTATGTGTTTGCATCATTTTTATCGTATATATATGAATTAATACCCATAGACTGTAAATTCACAAAAACGTGGAAAACGGCAAAATATTGCCTAATTCGATGATATTTTGTTTAAGTCACATAAACGAAAAGGGGATGATAAACGTCAAAATAATGCTAATTTCGATGATTTTTCGTACCAAACAAAATGCAAGAAACTTGCTTAAAATGCAATATTATGCGAAATTCTGAGATTTGAAGGCCAAATCAAATATCGTGATACTACATGAAATAGTATCGAAATATTGGTAAAAATGAATATATTTATGTAATATCAAACTACATGAAAAACGTGAAAAAAGTCAATATATAACCATATTTGAGGATTTTAACGTCAAATCACAGAGCGAGGTTTCGTATTATTTAGATCCAAGAAAAGACATATGACAATGTTGTTTCCAATACAAATGATAAAAATCAATGTGTTTTCATTAGTATTAACTAAAATGTTACTGATTTTCCGTTTATATTACCGATGGAAGATGTACACGAAAATCGCTCTATTCTGGCTGAAACGTCGATATATGCAATAAAAACAGAACTTCTCCCCTTTTTAATATCTTACTAAGTATTTTAACGAGAAACAAATAGATGATTGAAAATGAAGTATTTAAGGTTATTATCTAGTCAATTATGTGTTTGCATCATTTTTATCGTATATATATGAATTAATACCCATAGACTGTAAATTCACAAAAACGTGAAAAACGGCAAAATATTGCCTAATTCGATGATATTTTGTTTGTCACATAAAGGAAAAGGGGATGATAAATGTCAAAATATTGCTAAATTCGATGATTTTTCATACGAAACAAAATGCAAGAAAACTTGCTTAAAATGTAATATTATGCGAAATTCTGAGATTTGGAGGCCAAATCACATATCGTGATACTACATGAAATAGTATCGAAATATTGGTAAAAATGAATATATTTACGTAATATCAAACTACATGAAAAACGTGAAAAAAGTCAATATATAACCATATTTGAGGATTTTAACTTCAAATCACAGAGCGAGGTTTCGTATTATTTAGATCCAAGAAAAGACATATGACAATGTTGTTTCCAATACAAATGATAAAAATCAATGTGTTTTCATTAGTATTAACTAAAATGTTACTGATTTTCCGTTTATATTACCGATGGAAGATGTACACGAAAATCGCTCTATTCCGGCTGAAACGTCGGTATATGCAATAAAAATAGAACTTCTCCCCTTTTCAATATCTTACTCAGTATTTTAACGAGAAACAAATAGATGATTGAAAATGAAGTATTTAAGGTTATTATCTAATCAATTATGTGTTTGCATCATTTTTATCGTATATATATGAATTAATACCCATAGACTGTAAATTCACAAAAACGTGGAAAACGGCAAAATATTGCCTAATTCGATGATATTTTGTTTAAGTCACATAAAGGAAAAGGGGATGATAAACGTCAAAATAATGCTAATTTCGATGATTTTTCGTACCAAACAAAATGCAAGAAACTTGCTTAAAATGCAATATTATGCGAAATTCTGAGATTTGAAGGCCAAATCAAATATCGTGATACTACATGAAATAGTATCGAAATATTGGTAAAAATGAATATATTTATGTAATATCAAACTACATGAAAAACGTGAAAAAAGTCAATATATAACCATATTTGAGGATTTTAACTTCAAATCACAGAGCGAGGTTTCGTATTATTTAGATCCAAGAAAAGACATATGACAATGTTGTTTCCAATACAAATGATAAAAATCAATGTGTTTTCATTAGTATTAACTAAAATGTTACTGATTTTCCGTTTATATTACCGATGGAAGATGTACACGAAAATCGCTCTATTCTGGCTGAAACGTCGATATATGCAATAAAAACAGAACTTCTCCCCTTTTCAATATCTTACTCAGTATTTTAACGAGAAACAAATAGATGATTGAAAATGAAGTATTTAAGGTTATTATCTAGTCAATTATGTGTTTGCATCATTTTTATCGTATATATATGAATTAATACCCATAGACTGTAAATTCACAAAAACGTGAAAAACGGCAAAATATTGCCTAATTCGATGATATTTTGTTTGTCACATAAAGGAAAAGGGGATGATAAATGTCAAAATATTGCTAAATTCGATGATTTTTCGTAAGAAACAAAATGCAAGAAAACTTGCTTAAAATGCAATATCATGCGAAATTCTGAGATTTGAAGGCCAAATCACATATCGTGATACTACATGAAATAGTATCGAAATATTGGTAAAAATGAATATATTTACGTAATATCAAACTACATGAAAAACGTGAAAAAAGTCAATATATAACTATATTTGAGGATTTTAACTTCAAATCACAGAGAGAGGTTTCGTATTATTTAGATCCAAGAAAAGACATGACAATGTTGTTTCCAATACAAATGATAAAAAATCAATGTGTTTTCATTAGTATTAACTAAAATGTTACTGATTTTCCGTTTATATTACCGATGGAAGATGTACACGAAAATCGCTCTATTCCGGCTGAACCGTCGATATATGCAATAAAAACCGAACTTCTCCCCTTTTCAATATCTTACTCAGTATTTTAACGAGAAACAAATAGATGATTGAAAATGAAGTATTTAAGGTTATTATCTAATCAATTATGTGTTTGCATCATTTTTATCGTATATATATGAATTAATACCCATAGACTGTAAATTCACAAAAACGTGGAAAACGGCAAAATATTGCCTAATTCGATGATATTTTGTTTAAGTCACATAAACGAAAAGGGGATGATAAACGTCAAAATAATGCTAATTTCGATGATTTTTCGTACCAAACAAAATGCAAGAAACTTGCTTAAAATGCAATATTATGCGAAATTCTGAGATTTGAAGGCCAAATCAAATATCGTGATACTACATGAAATAGTATCGAAATATTGGTAAAAATGAATATATTTATGTAATATCAAACTACATGAAAAACGTGAAAAAAGTCAATATATAACCATATTTGAGGATTTTAACTTCAAATCACAGAGCGAGGTTTCGTATTATTTAGATCCAAGAAAAGACATATGACAATGTTGTTTCCAATACAAATGATAAAAATCAATGTGTTTTCATTAGTATTAACTAAAATGTTACTGATTTTCCGTTTATATTACCGATGGAAGATGTACACGAAAATCGCTCTATTCTGGCTGAAACGTCGATATATGCAATAAAAACAGAACTTCTCCCCTTTTTAATATCTTACTAAGTATTTTAACGAGAAACAAATAGATGATTGAAAATGAAGTATTTAAGGTTATTATCTAGTCAATTATGTGTTTGCATCATTTTTATCGTATATATATGAATTAATACCCATAGACTGTAAATTCACAAAAACGTGAAAAACGGCAAAATATTGCCTAATTCGATGATATTTTGTTTGTCACATAAAGGAAAAGGGGATGATAAATGTCAAAATATTGCTAAATTCGATGATTTTTCATACGAAACAAAATGCAAGAAAACTTGCTTAAAATGTAATATTATGCGAAATTCTGAGATTTGGAGGCCAAATCACATATCGTGATACTACATGAAATAGTATCGAAATATTGGTAAAAATGAATATATTTACGTAATATCAAACTACATGAAAAACGTGAAAAAAGTCAATATATAACCATATTTGAGGATTTTAACTTCAAATCACAGAGCGAGGTTTCGTATTATTTAGATCCAAGAAAAGACATATGACAATGTTGTTTCCAATACAAATGATAAAAATCAATGTGTTTTCATTAGTATTAACTAAAATGTTACTGATTTTCCGTTTATATTACCGATGGAAGATGTACACGAAAATCGCTCTATTCCGGCTGAAACGTCGGTATATGCAATAAAAATAGAACTTCTCCCCTTTTCAATATCTTACTCAGTATTTTAACGAGAAACAAATAGATGATTGAAAATGAAGTATTTAAGGTTATTATCTAATCAATTATGTGTTTGCATCATTTTTATCGTATATATATGAATTAATACCCATAGACTGTAAATTCACAAAAACGTGGAAAACGGCAAAATATTGCCTAATTCGATGATATTTTGTTTAAGTCACATAAAGGAAAAGGGGATGATAAACGTCAAAATAATGCTAATTTCGATGATTTTTCGTACCAAACAAAATGCAAGAAACTTGCTTAAAATGCAATATTATGCGAAATTCTGAGATTTGAAGGCCAAATCAAATATCGTGATACTACATGAAATAGTATCGAAATATTGGTAAAAATGAATATATTTATGTAATATCAAACTACATGAAAAACGTGAAAAAATTCAATATATAACCATATTTGAGGATTTTAACTTCAAATCACAGAGCGAGGTTTCGTATTATTTAGATCCAAGAAAAGACATATGACAATGTTGTTTCCAATACAAATGATAAAAATCAATGTGTTTTCATTAGTATTAACTAAAATGTTACTGATTTTCCGTTTATATTACCGATGGAAGATGTACACGAAAATCGCTCTATTCTGGCTGAAACGTCGATATATGCAATAAAAACAGAACTTCTCCCCTTTTCAATATCTTACTCAGTATTTTAACGAGAAACAAATAGATGATTGAAAATGAAGTATTTAAGGTTATTATCTAGTCAATTATGTGTTTGCATCATTTTTATCGTATATATATATGAATTAATACCCATAGACTGTAAATTCACAAAAACGTGAAAAACGGCAAAATATTGCCTAATTCGATGATATTTTGTTTGTCACATAAAGGAAAAGGGGATGATAAATGTCAAAATATTGCTAAATTCGATGATTTTTCATACGAAACAAAATGCAAGAAAACTTGCTTAAAATGTAATATTATGCGAAATTCTGAGATTTGGAGGCCAAATCACATATCGTGATACTACATGAAATAGTATCGAAATATTGGTAAAAATGAATATATTTACGTAATATCAAACTACATGAAAAACGTGAAAAAAGTCAATATATAACCATATTTGAGGATTTTAACTTCAAATCACAGAGAGAGGTTTCGTATTATTTAGATCCAAGAAAAGACATGACAATGTTGTTTCCAATACAAATGATAAAAAATCAATGTGTTTTCATTAGTATTAACTAAAATGTTACTGATTTTCCGTTTATATTACCGATGGAAGATGTACACGAAAATCGCTCTATTCCGGCTGAACCGTCGATATATGCAATAAAAACCGAACTTCTCCCCTTTTCAATATCTTACTCAGTATTTTAACGAGAAACAAATAGATGATTGAAAATGAAGTATTTAAGGTTATTATCTAATCAATTATGTGTTTGCATCATTTTTATCGTATATATATGAATTAATACCCATAGACTGTAAATTCACAAAAACGTGGAAAACGGCAAAATATTGCCTAATTCGATGATATTTTGTTTAAGTCACATAAACGAAAAGGGGATGATAAACGTCAAAATATTGCTAAATTTGATGATTTTTCGTAAGAAACAAAATGCAAGAAAACTTGCTTAAAATGCAATATCATGCGAAATTCTGAGATTTGAAGGCCAAATCACATATCGTGATACTACATGAAATAGTATCGAAATATTGGTAAAAATGAATATATTTACGTAATATCAAACTACATGAAAAACGTGAAAAAAGTCAATATATAACCATATTTGAGGATTTTAACTTCAAATCACAGAGCGAGGTTTCGTATTATTTAGATCCAAGAAAAGACATATGACAATGTTGTTTCCAATACAAATGATAAAAATCAATGTGTTTTCATTAGTATTAACTAAAATGTTACTGATTTTCCGTTTATATTACCGATGAAAGATGTACACGAAAATCGCTCTATTCCGGCTGAAACGTCGGTATATGCAATAAAAATAGAACTTCTCCCCTTTTCAATATCTTACTCAGTATTTTAACGAGAAACAAATAGATGATTGAAAATGAAGTATTTAATGTTATTATCTAATCAATTATGTGTTTGCATAATTTTTATCGTATATATATGAATTAATACCCATAGACTGTAAATTCACAAAAACGTGGAAAACGGCAAAATATTGCCTAATTCGATGATATTTTGTTTAAGTCACATAAACGAAAAGGGGATGATAAACGTCAAAATATTGCTAAATTCGATGATTTTTCGTACGAAACAAAATGCAAGAAAACTTGCTTAAATGCAATATTATGCGAAATTCTGAGATTTGAAGGCCAAATCACATATCGTGATACTACATGAAAGAGAATCGAAATATTGGTATAAATGAATATATTTACGTAGTATCAAACTACATGAAAAACGTGAAAAAAGTCAATATATAACCATATTTGAGGATTTTAACTTCAAATCACAGAGCGAGGTTTCGTATTATTTAGATCCAAGAAAAGACATATGACAATGTTGTTTCCAATACAAATGATAAAAATCAATGTGTTTTCATTAGTATTAACTAAAATGTTACTGATTTTCCGTTTATATTACTGATGGAAGATGTACACGAAAATCGCTCTCTTCCGGCTGAAACGTCGATATATGCAATAAAAATAGAACTTCTCCCCTTTTCAATATCTTACTCAGTACTTTAACGAGAAACAAATAGATGATTGAAAATGAAGTATTTAAGGTTATTATCTAATCAATTATGGGTTTGCATCATTTTTATCGTATATATATGAATTAATACCCATAGACTGTAAATTCACAAAAACGTGGAAAACGGCAAAATATTGCCTAATTCGATGATATTTTGTTTAAGTCACATAAAGGAAAAGGGGATGATAAACGTCAAAATATTGCTAAATTCGATGATTTTTCGTACGAAACAAAATGCAAGAAAACTTGCTTAAAATGCAATATTATGCGAAATTCTGAGATTTGCAGGCCAAATCACATATCGTGATACTACATGAAATAGTATCGAAATATTGGTAAAAATGAATATATTTACGTAATATCAAACTACATGAAAAACGTGAAAAAAGTCAATATATAACCATATTTGACGATTTTAACTTCAAATCACAGAGCGAGGTTTCGTATTATTTAGATCCAAGAAAAGGCATATGACAATGTTGTTTCCAATACAAATGATAAAAATCAATGTGTTTTCATTAGTATTAACTAAAATGTTACTGATTTTCCGTTTATATTACCGATGGAAGATGTACACGAAAATCGCTCTATTCCGGCTGAAACGTCGATATAATCAATAAAAATAGAACTTCTCCCCTTTTCAATATCTTACTCAGTATTTTAACGAGAAACAAATAGATGATTGAAAATGAAGTATTTAAGGTTATTATCTAATCAATTATGTGTTTGCATCATTTTTATCGTATATATATGAATTAATACCCATAGACTGTAAATTCACAAAAACGTGGAAAACGGCAAAATATTGCCTAATTCGATGATATTTTGTTTAAGTCACATAAAGGAAAAGGGGATGATAAACGTCAAAATAATGCTAATTTCGATGATTTTTCGTACCAAACAAAATGCAAGAAAACTTGCTTAAAATGCAATATTATGCGAAATTCTGAGATTTGAAGGCCAAATCACATATCGTGATACTACATGAAATAGTATCGAAATATTGGTACAAAATGAATATATTTACGTAATATCAAACTACATGAAAAACGTGAAAAAAGTCAATATATAACCATATTTGAGGATTTTAACTTCAAATCACAGAGCGAGGTTTCGTATTATTTAGATCCAAGAAAAGACATATGACAATGTTGTTTCCAATACAAATGATAAAAATCAATGTGTTTTCATTAGTATTAACTAAAATGTTACTGATTTTCCGTTTATATTACCGATGGAAGATGTACACGAAAATCACTCTATTCCGGCTGAAACGTCGATATATGCAATAAAAACCGAACTTCTCCCCTTTTCAATATCTTACTCAGTATTTTAACGAGAAACAAATAGATGATTGAAAATGAAGTATTTAAGGTTATTATCTAATCAATTATGTGTTTGCATCATTTTTATCGTATATATATGAATTAATACCCATAGACTGTAAATTCACAAAAACGTGGAAAACGGCAAAATATTGCCTAATTCGATGATATTTTGTTTAAGTCACATAAAGGAAAAGGGGATGATAAACGTCAAAATATTGCTAAATTCGATGATTTTTCGTACGAAACAAAATGCAAGAAAACTTCCTTAAAATGCAAGAAAACTTCCTTAAAATGCAATATTATGCAAAATTCTGAGATTTGAAGGCCAAATCACATATCGTGATACTACATGAAATAGAATCGAAATATTGGTAAAAATGAATATATTTACGTAGTACCAAACTACATGAAAAACGTGAAAAAGTCACTATTTAAACATATTTGAGGATTTTAACTTCAAATCATAGAGCGAGATTTCGTATTATTTAGATCCAAGAAAAGACATATGACAATGTTGTTTCCAATACAAATGATAAAAATCAATGTGTTTTCATTAGAATTAACTAAAATGTTCCTGATTTTCTGTTTATATTACCGAGGGAAGATGTACACGTAAAACCGCTCTAATCCGGCTGAAACGTCGATATATGCAATAAAAACCGAACTTCTCAACTTTTCAATATCTTACTCAGTATTTTAACGAGAAACAAATAGTTGATTGAAAATGAAGTATTTAAGGTTATTATCTAATCATTTTAATCATTAATCATAATTATTATGTGTTTGCTTCATTTTTATCGTATATATAAAGAATTAATACCAATAAACTGAATTTCACATAAACGTAGAAAAACTGCAAAATATTGCCTAATTCGATGATATTTTGTTTAAATTAAATAAAGAAAAAGGGGATGATAAACGTCAAAATATTGCTAAATTCGATGATTTTTCGTACGAAACAAAATGCAAGAAAACTTGCTTAAAATGCAATATTATGCGAAATTCTGAGATTTGAAGGCCAAATCACATATCGTGATACTACATGAAATAGAATCGAAATATTGGTAAAAATGAATATATTTACGTAATATCAAACTACATGATTAACGTGAAAAAGTCACTATTTTACCATATTTGAGGATTTTACCTTCAAATCATAGAGCGAGGTTTCGTATTATTTAGATCCAAGAAAAGACATATGACAATGTTGTTTCCAATACAAATGATAAAAAACAATGTGTTTTCATTAGAATTAACTAAAATGTTCCTGATTTTCCGTTTATATTACCAAGGGAAGATGTACACGTAAAACCGTTCTAATCCGGCTGAAACGTCGATATATGCAATAAAAACCGAACTTCTCCCCTTTTCAATATCTTACTCAGTATTTTAACGAGAAACAAATAGATGATTGAAAATGAAGTATTTAAGTTTATTGTCTAATCAATTATGTGTTTGCATCATTTTTATCGTATATATATGAATTAATACCCATAGACTGTAAATTCACAAAAATGTGGAAAACGGCAAAATATTGCCTAATTCGATGATATTTTGTTTAAGTCACATAAAGGAAAAGGGGGATGATAAACGTCAAAATATTGCTAAATTCGATGATTTTTCGTACGAAACAAAATGCAAGAAAACTTGCTTAAAATGCAATATTATGCGAAATTCAGAGCTTTGAAGGCCAAATCACATATCGTGATACTACATGAAATAGTATCGAAATATTGGTAAAAATGAATATATTTGCGTAATATCAAACTACATGAAAAACGTGAAAAAAGTCAATATATAACCATATTTGAGGATTTTAACTTCAAATCACAGAGCGAGGTTTCGTATTATTTAGATCCAAGAAAAGACATATGACAATGTTGTTTCCAATACAAATGATAAAAATCAATGTGTTTTCAATAGTATTAACTAAAATGTTACTGATTTTCCGTTTATATTACCGATGGAAGATGTACACAAAAATCGCTTTATTCCGGCTGAAACGTCGATATATGCAATAAAAATAGAACTTCTCCCCTTTTCAATATCTTACTTAGTATTTTAACGAGAAACAAATAGATGATTGAAAATGAAGTATTTAAGGTTATTATCTAATCAATTATGTGTTTGCATCATTTTTATCGTATATATATGAATTAATACCCATAGACTGTAAATTCACAAAAACGTGGAAAACGGCAAAATATTGCCTAATTCGATGATATTTTGTTTAAGTCACATAAAGGAAAAGGGGATGATAAACGTCAAAATAATGCTAATTTCGATGATTTTTCGTACCAAACAAAATGCAAGAAAACTTGCTTAAAATGCAATATTATGCGAAATTCTGAGATTTGAAGGCCAAATCAAATATCGTGACACTACATGAAATAGTATCGAAATATTGGTAAAAATGAATATATTTATGTAATATCAAACTACATGAAAAACGTGAAAAAAGTCAATATATAACCATATTTGAGGATTTTAACTTCAAATCACAGAGCGAGGTTTCGTATTATTTAGATCCAAGAAAAGACATATGACAATGTTGTTTCCAATACAAATGATAAAAATCAATGTGTTTTCATTAGTATTAACGAAAATGTTACTGATTTTCCGTTTATATTACCGATGGAAGATGTACACGAAAATCGCTCTATTCTGGCTGAAACGTCGATATATGCAATAAAAACAGAACTTCTCCCCTTTTCAATATCTTACTCAGTATTTTAACGAGAAACAAATAGATGATTGAAAATGAAGTATTTAAGGTTATTATCTAATCAATTATGTGTTTGCATCATTTTTATCGTATATATATGAATTAATACCCATAGACTGTAAATTCACAAAAACGTGAAAAACGGCAAAATATTGCCTAATTCGATGATATTTTGTTTAAGTCACATAAAGGAAAAGGGGATGATAAATGTCA
Source organism: Procambarus clarkii (assembly GCF_040958095.1). Classification (NCBI taxonomy): domain Eukaryota; kingdom Metazoa; phylum Arthropoda; class Malacostraca; order Decapoda; family Cambaridae; genus Procambarus; species Procambarus clarkii. The sequence continues at coordinate 1,345,279 of NW_027189146.1, read as the reverse complement.
AAATATTGCTAAATTCGATGATTTTTCGTACGAAACAAAATGCAAGAAAACTTGCTTAAAATGCAATATTATGCGAAATTCTGAGATTTGGAGGCCAAATCACATATCGTGATACTACATGAAATAGTATCGAAATATTGGTAAAAATGAATATATTTACGTAATATCAAACTACATGAAAAACGTGAAAAAAGTCAATATATAACCATATTTGAGGATTTTAACTTTAAATCACCGAGCGAGGTTTCGTATTATTTAGATCCAAGAAAAGACATGACAATGTTGTTTCCAATACAAATGATAAAAAATCAATGTGTTTTCATTAGTATTAACTAAAATGTTACTGATTTTCCGTTTATATTACCGATGGAAGATGTACACGAAAATCGCTCTATTCCGGCTGAACCGTCGTTATATGCAATAAAAACCGAACTTCTCCCCTTTTCAATATCTTACTCAGTATTTTAACGAGAAACAAATAGATGATTGAAAATGAAGTATTTAAGGTTATTATCTAATCAATTATGTGTTTGCATCATTTTTATCGTATATATATGAATTAATACCCATAGACTGTAAATTCACAAAAACGTGGAAAACGGCAAAATATTGCCTAATTCGATGATATTTTGTTTAAGTCACATAAAGGAAAAGGGGATGATAAACGTCAAAATAATGCTAATTTCGATGATTTTTCGTACCAAACAAAATGCAAGAAAACTTGCTTAAAATGCAATATTATGCAAAATTCTGATATTTTAAGGCCAAATCACATATCGTGATACTACATGAAATAGAATCGAAATATTGGTAAAAATGAATATATTTACGTAGTACCAAACTACATGAAAAACGTGAAAAAGTCACTATTTAAACATATTTGAGGATTTTAACTTCAAATCATAGAGCGAGATTTCGTATTATTTAGATCCAAGAAAAGACATATGACAATGTTGTTTCCAATACAAATGATAAAAATCAATGTGTTTTCATTAGAATTAACTAAAATGTTCCTGATTTTCTGTTTATATTACCGAGGGAAGATGTACACGTAAAACCGCTCTAATCCGGCTGAAACGTCGATATATGCAATAAAAACCGAACTTCTCAACTTTTCAATATCTTACTCAGTATTTTAACGAGAAACAAATAGTTGATTGAAAATGAAGTATTTAAGGTTCTTATCTAATCATTTTAATCATTAATCATAATTATTATGTGTTTGCTTCATTTTTATCGTATATATAATGAATTTATACCAATAAACTGAATTTCACATAAACGTGGAAAAACTGCAAAATATTGCCTAATTCGATGATATTTTGTTTAAATTAAATAAAGGAAAAGGGGATGATAAACGTCAAAATATTGCTAAATTCGATGATTTTTCGTACGAAACAAAATGCAAGAAAACTTGCTTAAAATGCAATATTATGCGAAATTCTGAGATTTGAAGGCCAAATCACATATCGTGATACTACATGAAATAGAATCGAAATATTGGTAAAAATTAATATATTTACGTAATATCAAACTACATAATTAACGTGAAAAAGTCACTATTTTACCATATTTGAGGATTTTACCTTCAAATCATAGAGCGAGGTTTCGTATTATTTAGATCCAAGAAAAGACATATGACAATGTTGTTTCCAATACAAATGATAAAAAACAATGTGTTTTCATTAGAATTAACTAAAATGTTCCTGATTTTCCGTTTATATTACCAAGGGAAGATATACACGTAAAACCGTTCTAATCCGGCTGAAACGTCGATATATGCAATAAAAACCGAACTTCTCCCCTTTTCAATATCTTACTCAGTGTTTTAACGAGAAACAAATAGATGATTGAAAATGAAGTATTTAAGTTTATTATCTAATCAATTATGTGTTTGCATCATTTTTATCGTATATATATGAATTAATACCCATAGACTGTAAATTCACAAAAATGAGGAAAACGGCAAAATATTGCCTAATTCGATGATATTTTGTTTAAGTCACATAAAGGAAAAGGGGATGATAAACGTCAAAATATTGCTAAATTCGATGATTTTTCGTACGAAACAAAATGCAAGAAAACTTGCTTAAAATGCAATATTATGCGAAATTCAGAGCTTTGAAGGCCAAATCACATATCGTGATACTACATGAAATAGTATCGAAATATTGATAAAAATGAATATATTTGCGTAATATCAAACTACATGAAAAACGTGAAAAAAGTCAATATATAACCATATTTGAGGATTTTAACTTCAAATCACAGAGCGAGGTTTCGTATTATTTAGATCCAAGAAAAGACATATGACAATGTTGTTTCCAATACAAATGATAAAAAATCAATGTGTTTTCATTAGTATTAACTAAAATGTTACTGATTTTCCGTTTATATTACCGATGGAAGATGTACACGAAAATCGCTCTATTCCGGCTGAACCGTCGATATATGCAATAAAAACCGAACTTCTCCCCTTTTCAATATCTTACTCAGTATTTTAACGAGAAACAAATAGATGATTGAAAATGAAGTATTTAAGGTTATTATCTAATCAATTATGTGTTTGCATAATTTTTATCGTATATATATGAATTAATACCCATAGACTGTAAATTCACAAAAACGTGGAAAACGGCAAAATATTGCCTAATTCGATGATATTTTGTTTAAGTCACATAAAGGAAAAGGGGATGATAAACGTCAAAATAATGCTAATTTCGATGATTTTTCGTACCAAACAAAATGCAAGAAAACTTGCTTAAAATGCAATATTATGCGAAATTCTGAGATTTGGAGGCCAAATCACATATCGTGATACTACATGAAATAGTATCGAAATATTGGTAAAAATGAATATATTTACGTAATATCAAACTACATGAAAAACGTGAAAAAAGTCAATATATAACCATATTTGAGGATTTTAACTTCAAATCACAGAGCGAGGTTTCGTATTATTTAGATCCAAGAAAAGACATATGACAATGTTGTTTCCAATACAAATGATAAAAAATCAATGTGTTTTCATTAGTATTAACTAAAATGTTACTGATTTTCCGTTTATATTACCGATGGAAGGTGTACACGAAAATCGCTCTATTCTGGCTGAAACGTCGATATATGCAATAAAAACAGAACTTCTCCCCTTTTCAATATCTTACTCAGTATTTTAACGAGAAACAAATAGATGATTGAAAATGAAGTATTTAAGGTTATTATCTAATCAATTATATGTTTGCATCATTTTTATCGTATATATATGAATTAATACTGTGACGATAATCTCCTTCAAGAGATTGAGCCTGCTCTTCCCTCCACAAATACGTCGCAACAAATATATATAACTACTATGGAAGAAATGTCCAACAACGACAACAACACCAGCAAGGTTTGCCAGAGCGCAAAACGTATGCAGCCAGAGACACCTGTTCAGACTCAAACCGCCAAACTACCTGTTGATCTCTGCCGGCTTCTCGCTGATTGGTCGCCGGTCTGGCTGCAACTGCACTCGCCCCCCCCATACTACTTGATGTCTGGGGTCGCCACGACCTCAGACCTCAGAATATTCTGTGCTTCCGCGGTTACCACTCCTCCCGGCTAGACGTTAGCCTGTGCTGAGAGAGGTGGTAGCTTAAAGCCAATATTCCAGCACCTTACCTTTATTTTTGTATTGCACTTCTTGCTATTTTGTCTTAACGTAACTTTTCATTGTGTCATTTAATTATTCTTATTATTTTGATTGATTGATTTTATTATAAGAATTTGTTTGTCCATTTTTTCATGTTTTGATTTATTTAACGTAATTAAAATTTCATTGTTAAAATTTACTTGTGTTTTGTGTGTCTTCTCCTTACCTTACCACAGACGAATTTCCAGTTTTTTCTATTTTTTTTTATAACTATGTGACGAGGCCATACCCCTAGCCTTAAACAGCCGAACACCAACGCGTTACCGTCACAATACCCATAGACTGTAAATTCACAAAAACGTGGAAAACGGCAAAATATTGCCTTATTCGATGATATTTTGTTTAAGTCACATAAAGGAAAAGGGGATGATAAACGTCAAAATAATGCTAATTTCGATGATTTTTCGTACCAAACAAAATGCAAGAAAACTTCCTTAAAATGCAATATTATGCGAAATTCTGAGATTTGGAGGCCAAATCACATATCGTGATACTACATGAAATAGTATCGAAATATTGGTAAAAATGAATATATTTACGTAATATCAAACTACATGAAATACGTGAAAAAAGTCAATATATAACCATATTTGAGGATTTTAACTTCAAATCACAGAGCAAGGTTTCGTATTATTTAGATCCAAGAAAAGACATATGACAATGTTGTTTCCAATACAAATGATAAAAAATCAATGTGTTTTCATTAGTATTAACTAAAATGTTACTGATTTTCCGTTTATATTACCGATGGAAGATGTACACGAAAATCGCTCTATTCTGGCTGAAACGTCGATATATGCAATAAAAACAGAACTTCTCCCCTTTTCAATATCTTACTCAGTATTTTAACGAGAAACAAATAGATGATTGAAAATGAAGTATTTAAGGTTATTATCTAATCAATTATGTGTTTGCATCATTTTTATCGTATATATATGAATTAATACCCATAGACTGTAAATTCACAAAAACGTGGAAAACGGCAAAATATTGCCTAATTCGATGATATTTTGTTTAAGTCACATAAAGGAAAAGGGGATGATGAACGTCAAAATATTGCTAAATTCGATGATTTTTCGTACGAAACAAAATGCAAGAAAACTTCCTTAAAATGCAATATTTTGCAAAATTCTGAGATTTGAAGGCCAAATCACATATCGTGATACTACATGAAATAGAATCGAAATATTGATAAAAATGAATATATTTACGTAGTACCAAACTACATGAAAAACGTGAAAAATTCACTATTTAAACATATTTGAGGATTTTAACTTCAAATCATAGAGCGAGATTTCGTATTATTTAGATCCAAGAAAAGACATATGACAATGTTGTTTCCAATACAAATGATAAAAATCAATGTGTTTTCATTAGAATTAACTAAAATGTTCCTGATTTTCTGTTTATATTACCGAGGGAAGATGTACACGTAAAACCGCTCTAATCCGGCTGAAACGTCGATATATGCAATAGAAACCGAACTTCTCAACGTTTCAATACCTTACTCAGTATTTTAACGAGAAACAAATAGTTGATTGAAAATGAAGTATTTAAGGTTATTATCTAATCATTTTAATCATTAATCATAATTATTATGTGTTTGCATCATTTTTATCGTATATATAATGAATTAATACCAATAAACTGAATTTCAAATAAACGTGGAAAAACTGCAAAATATTGCCTAATTCGATGATATTTTGTTTAAATTAAGTAAAGGAAAAGGGGATGATAAACGTCAAAATATTGCTAAATTCGATGATTTTTCGTACGAAACAAAATGCAAGAAAACTTGCTTAAAATGCAATATTATGCGAAATTCTGAGATTTGAAGGCCAAATCACATATCGTGATACTACATGAAATAGAATCGAAATATTGGTAAAAATGAATATATATACGTAATATCAAACTACATGATTAACGTGAAAAAGTCACTATTTTACCATATTTGAGGATTTTACCTTCAAATCATAGAGCGAGGTTTCGTATTATTTAGATCCAAGAAAAGACATATGACAATGTTGTTTCCAATACAAATGATAAAAAACAATGTGTTTTCATTAGAATTAACTAAAATGTTCCTGATTTTCCGTTTATATTACCAAGGGAAGATGTACACGTAAAACCGTTCTAATCCGGCTGAAACGTCGATATATGCAATAAAAACCGAACTTCTCCCTTTTTCAATATCTTACTCAGTATTTTAACGAGAAACAAATAGATGATTGAAAATGAAGTATTTAAGTTTATTATCTAATCAATTATGTGTTTGCATCATTTTTATCGTATATATATGAATTAATACCCATAGACTGTAAATTCACAAAAACGTGGAAAACGGCAAAATATTGCCTAATTCGATGATATTTTGTTTAAGTCACATAAAGGAAAAGGGGATGATAAACGTCAAAATATTGCTAAATTCGACGATTTTTCGTACGAAACAAAATGCAAGAAAACTTGCTTAAAATGCAATATTATGCGAAATTCAGAGCTTTGAAGGCCAAATCACATATCGTGATACTACATGAAATAGAATCGAAATATTGGTAAAAATGAATATATTTACGTAGTATCAAACTACATGAAAAAAGTGAAAAAGTCACTATTTAACCATATTTGAGGATTTTAACTTCAAATCATAGAGCGAGATTTCGTATTATTTAGATCCAAGAAAAGACATATGACAATGTTGTTTCCAATACAAATGATAAAAATCAATGTGTTTTCATTAGTATTAACTAAAATGTTACTGATTTTCCGTTTATATTACCGATGGAAGATGTACACAAAAATCGCTCTATTCCGGCTGAAACGTCGATATATGCAATAAAAATAGAACTTCTCCCCTTTTCAATATCTTACTCAGTATTTTAACGAGAAACAAATAGATGATTGAAAATGAAGTATTTAAGGTTATTATCTAATCAATTATGTGTTTGCATCATTTTTATCGTATATATATGAATTAATACCCATAGACTGTAAATTCCCAAAAACGTGGAAAACGGCAAAATATTGCCTAATTCGATGATATTTTGTTTAAGTCACATAAAGGAAAAGGGGATGATAAACGTCAAAATATTGCTAAATTCGATGATTTTTCGTACGAAACAAAATGCAAGAAAACTTGCTTAAAATGCAATATTATGCGAAATTCTGAGATTTGAAGGCCAAATCACATATCGTGATACTACATGAAATAGAATCGAAATATTGGTAAAAATGAATATATATACGTAATATCAAACTACATGATTAACGTGAAAAAGTCACTATTTTACCATATTTGAGGATTTTACCTTCAAATCGTAGAGCGAGGTTTCGTATTATTTAGATCCAAGAAAAGACATATGACAATGTTGTTTCCAATACAAATGATAAAAAACAATGTGTTTTCATTAGAATTAACTAAAATGTTCCTGATTTTCCGTTTATATTACCAAGGGAAGATGTACACGTAAAACCGTTCTAATCCGGCTGAAACGTCGATATATGCAATAAAAACCGAACTTCTCCCCTTTTCAATATCTTACTCAGTATTTTAACGAGAAACAAATAGATGATTGAAAATGAAGTATTAAAGGTTATTATCTAATCAATTATGTGTTTGCATCATTTTTATCGTATATATATGAATTAATACCCATAGACTGTAAATTCACAAAAACGTGGAAAACGGAAAAATATTGCCTAATTCGATGATATTTTGTTTAAGTCACATAAAGGAAAAGGGGATGATAAACGTCAAAATATTGCTAAATTCGAAGATTTTTCGTACGAAACAAAATGCAAGAAAACTTGCTTAAAATGCAATATTATGCGAAATTCAGAGCTTTGAAGGCCAAATCACATATCGATATACTACATGAAATAGTATCGAAATATTGGTAAAAATGAATATATTTGTGTAATATCAAACTACATGAAAAACGTGAAAAAAGTCAATATATAACCATATTTCAGGATTTTAACTTCAAATCACAGAGCGAGGTTTCGTATAATTTAGATCCAAGAAAAGACATATGACAATGTTGTTTCCAATACAAATGATAAAAATCAATGTGTTTTCATTAGTATTAACTAAAATGTTACTGATTTTCCGTTTATATTACCGATGGAAGATGTACACAAAAATTGCTCTATTCCGGCTGAAACGTCGATATATGCAATAAAAATAGAACTTCTCCCCCTTTCAATATCTTACTCAGTATTTTAACGAGAAACAAATAGATGATTGAAAATGAAGTTTTTAAGGTTATTATCTAATCAATTATGTGTTTGCATCATTTTTATCGTATATATATGATTTAATACCCATAGACTGTAAATTCACAAAAACGTGGAAAACGGCAAAATATTGCCTAATTCGATGATATTTTGTTTAAGTCACATAAAGGAAAAGGGGATGATAAACGTCAAAATATTGCTAAATTCAACGATTTTTCGTACGAAACAAAATGCAAGAAAACTTGCTTAAAATGCAATATTATGCGAAATTCAGAGCTTTGAAGGCCAAATCACATATCGTGATACTACATGAAATAGAATCGAAATATTGGTAAAAATGAATATATTTACGTAGTATCAAACTACATGAAAAACGTGAAAAAGTCACTATTTAACCATATTTGAGGATTTTAACTTCAAATCATAGAGCGAGATTTCGTATTATTTAGATCCAAGAAAAGACATATGACAATGTTGTTTCCAATACAAATGATAAAAATCAATGTGTTTTCATTAGTATTAACTAAAATGTTACTGATTTTCCGTTTATATTACCGATGGAAGATGTACACAAAAATCGCTCTATTCCGGCTGAAACGTCGATATATGCAATAAAAATAGAACTTCTCCCCTTTTCAATATCTTACTCAGTATTTTAACGAGAAACAAATAGATGATTGAAAATGAAGTATTTAAGGTTATTATCTAATCAATTATGTGTTTGCATCATTTTTATCGTATATATATATGAATTAATACCCATAGACTGTAAATTCCCAAAAACGTGGAAAACGGCAAAATATTGCCTAATTCGATGATATTTTGTTTAAGTCACATAAAGGAAAAGGGGATGATAAACGTCAAAATATTGCTAAATTCGATGATTTTTCGTACGAAACAAAATGCAAGAAAACTTGCTTAAAATGCAATATTATGCGAAATTCTGAGATTTGAAGGCCAAATCACATATCGTGATACTACATGAAATAGAATCGAAATATTGGTAAAAATGAATATATATACGTAATATCAAACTACATGATTAACGTGAAAAAGTCACTATTTTACCATATTTGAGGATTTTACCTTCAAATCGTAGAGCGAGGTTTCGTATTATTTAGATCCAAGAAAAGACATATGACAATGTTGTTTCCAATACAAATGATAAAATCAATGTGTTTTCATTAGAATTAACTAAAATGTTCCTGATTTTCCGTTTATATTACCGAGGGAAGATGTACACGTAAAACCGCTGTAATCCGGCTGAAACGTCGATATATGCAATAGAAACCGAACTTCTCAACTTTTCAATATCTTACTCAGTATTTTAACGAGAAACAAATAGTTGATTGAAAATGAAGTATTTAAGTTTATTATCTAATCAATTATGAGTTTGCATCATTTTTATCGTATATATATGAATTATTACCCATAGACTGTAAATTCACAAAAATGAGGAAAACGGCAAAATATTGCCTAATTCGATGATATTTTGTTTAAGTCACATAAAGGAAAAGGGGATGATAAACGTCAAAATATTGCTAAATTCGATGATTTTTCGTACGAAACAAAATGCAAGAAAACTTGCTTAAAATGCAATATTATGCGAAATTCAGAGCTTTGAAGGCCAAATCACATATCATGATACTACATGAAATAGTATCGAAATATTGGTAAAAATGAATATATTTGCATAATATCAAACTACATGAAAAACGTGAAAAAAGTCAATATATAACCGTATTTGAGGATTTTAACTTCAAATCACAGAGCGAGGTTTCGTATTATTTAGATCCAAGAAAAGACATATGACAATGTTGTTTCCAATACAAATGATAAAAATCAATGTGTTTTCAATAGAGTTAACTAAAATGTTCCTGATTTTCCGTTTATATTACCAAGGGAAGATGTACACGTAAAACCGTTCTAATCCGGCTGAAACGTCGATATATGCAATAAAAACCGAACTTCTCCCCTTTTCAATATCTTACTCAGTATTTTAACGAGAAACAAATAGATGATTGAAAATGAAGTATTTAAGGTTATTATCTAATCAATTATGTGTTTGCATCATTTTTATCGTATATATATGAATTAATACCCATAGACTGTAAATTCACAAAAACGTGGAAAACGGCAAAATATTGCCTAATTCGATGATATTTTGTTTAAGTCACATAAAGGAAAAGGGGATGATAAACGTCAAAATAATGCTAATTTCGATGATTTTTCGTACCAAACAAAATGCAAGAAAACTTGCTTAAAATGCAATATTATGCGAAATTCTGAGATTTGGAGGCCAAATCACATATCGTGATACTACATGAAATAGTATCGAAATATTGGTAAAAATGAATATATTTACGTAATATCAAACTACATGAAAAACGTGAAAAAAGTCAATATATAACCATATTTGAGGATTTTAACTTCAAATCACAGAGCGAGGTTTCGTATTATTTAGATCCAAGAAAAGACATATGACAATGTTGTTTCCAATACAAATGATAAAAAATCAATGTGTTTTCATTAGTATTAACTAAAATGTTACTGATTTTCCGTTTATATTACCGATGGAAGGTGTACACGAAAATCGCTCTATTCTGGCTGAAACGTCGATATATGCAATAAAAACAGAACTTCTCCCCTTTTCAATATCTTACTCAGTATTTTAACGAGAAACAAATAGATGATTGAAAATGAAGTATTTAAGGTTATTATCTAATCAATTATATGTTTGCATCATTTTTATCGTATATATATGAATTAATACTGTGACGATAATCTCCTTCAGGAGATTGAGCCTGCTCTTCCCTCCACAAATACGTCGCAACAAATATATATAACTACTATGGAAGAAATGTCCAACAACGACAACAACACCAGCAAGGTTTGCCAGAGCGCAAAACGTATGCAGCCAGAGACACCTGTTCAGACTCAAACCGCCAAACTACCTGTTGATCTCTGCCGGCTCCTCGCTGATTGGTCGCCGGTCTGGCTGCAACTGCACTCGCCCCCCCCCATACTACTTGATGTCTGGGGTCGCCACGACCTCAGACCTCAGAATATTCTGTGCTTCCGCGGTTACCACTCCTCCCGGCTAGACGTTAGCGTGTACTGAGAGAGGTGGTAGCTTAAAGCCAATATTCCAGCACCTTACCTTTATTTTTGTATTGCACTTCTTGCTATTTTGTCTTAACGTAACTTTTCATTGTGTCATTTAATTATTCTCATTATTTTGATTGATTGATTTTATTATAAGAATTTGTTTGTCCATTTTTTCATGTTTTGATTTATTTAACGTAATTAAAATTTCATTGTTAAAATTTACTTGTGTTTTGTGTGTCTTCTCCTTACCTTATCACAGACGAATTTCCAGTTTTTTCTATTTTTTTTTATAACTATGTGACGAGGCCATACCCCTAGCCTTAAACAGCCGAACACCAACGCGTTACCGTCACAATACCCATAGACTGTAAATTCACAAAAACGTGGAAAACGGCAAAATATTGCCTTATTCGATGATATTTTGTTTAAGTCACATAAAGGAAAAGGGGATGATAAACGTCAAAATATTGCTAAATTCGATGATTTTTCGTACCAAACAAAATGCAAGAAAACTTCCTTAAAATGCAATATTATGCGAAATTCTGAGATTTGGAGGCCAAATCACATATCGTGATACTACATGAAATAGTATCGAAATATTGGTAAAAATGAATATATTTACGTAATATCAAACTACATGAAAAACGTGAAAAAAGTCAATATATAACCATATTTGAGGATTTTAACTTCAAATCATAGAGCGAGATTTCGTATTATTTAGATCCAAGAAAAGACATGACAATGTTGTTTCCAATACAAATGATAAAAATCAATGTGTTTTCATTAGAATTAACTAAAATGTTCCTGATTTTCTGTTTATATTACCGAGGGAAGATGTACACGTAAAACCGCTCTAATCCGGCTGAAACGTCGATATATGCAATAAAAACCGAACTTCTCAACTTTTCAATATCTTACTCAGTATTTTAACGAGAAACAAATAGTTGATTGAAAATGAAGTATTTAAGGTTATTATCTAATCATTTTAATCATTAATCATAATTATTATGTGTTTGCTTCATTTTTATCGTATATATAATGAATTAATAGCAATAAACTGAATTTCACATAAACGTGAAAAAACTGCAAAATATTGCCTAATTCGATGATATTTTGTTTAAATTAAATAAAGGAAAAGGGGATGATAAACGTCAAAATATTGCTAAATTCGATGATTTTTCGTACGAAACAAAATGCAAGAAAACTTGCTTAAAATGCAATATTATGCGAAATTCTGAGATTTGAAGGCCAAATCACATATCGTGATACTACATGAAATAGAATCGAAATATTGGTAAAAATGAATATATTTACGTAGTATCAAACTACATGAAAAACGTGAAAAAGTCACTATTTAACCATATTTGAGGATTTTAACTTCAAATCATAGAGCGAGATTTCGTATTATTTAGATCCAAGAAAAGACATATGACAATGTTGTTTCCAATACAAATGATAAAAAACAATGTGTTTTCATTAGAATTAACTAAAATGTTCCTGATTTTCCGTTTATATTACCAAGGGAAGATGTACACGTAAAACCGTTCTAATCCGGCTGAAACGTCGATATATGCAATAAAAACCGAACTTCTCCCTTTTTCAATATCTTACTCAGTATTTTAACGAGAAACAAATAGATGATTGAAAATGAAGTATTTAAGTTTATTATCTAATCAATTATGTGTTTGCATCATTTTTATCGTATATATATGAATTAATACCCATAGACTGTAAATTCACAAAAACGTGGAAAACGGCAAAATATTGCCTAATTCGATGATATTTTGTTTAAGTCACATAAAGGAAAAGGGGATGATAAACGTCAAAATATTGCTAAATTCAACGATTTTTCGTACGAAACAAAATGCAAGAAAACTTGCTTAAAATGCAATATTATGCGAAATTCAGAGCTTTGAAGGCCAAATCACATATCGTGATACTACATGAAATAGAATCGAAATATTGGTAAAAATGAATATATTTACGTAGTATCAAACTACATGAAAAACGTGAAAAAGTCACTATTTAACCATATTTGAGGATTTTAACTTCAAATCATAGAGCGAGATTTCGTATTATTTAGATCCAAGAAAAGACATATGACAATGTTGTTTCCAATACAAATGATAAAAATCAATGTGTTTTCATTAGTATTAACTAAAATGTTACTGATTTTCCGTTTATATTACCGATGGAAGATGTACACAAAAATCGCTCTATTCCGGCTGAAACGTCGATATATGCAATAAAAATAGAACTTCTCCCCTTTTCAATATCTTACTCAGTATTTTAACAAGAAACAAATAGATGATTGAAAATGAAGTATTTAAGGTTATTATCTAATCAATTAAGTGTTTGCATCATTTTTATCGTATATATATATGAATTAATACCCATAGACTGTAAATTCCCAAAAACGTGGAAAACGGCAAAATATTGCCTAATTCGATGATATTTTGTTTAAGTCACATAAAGGAAAAGGGGATGATAAACGTCAAAATATTGCTAAATTCGATGATTTTTCGTACGAAACAAAATGCAAGAAAACTTGCTTAAAATGCAATATTATGCGAAATTCTGAGATTTGAAGGCCAAATCACATATCGTGATACTACATGAAATAGAATCGAAATATTGGTAAAAATGAATATATATACGTAATATCAAACTACATGATTAACGTGAAAAAGTCACTATTTTACCATATTTGAGGATTTTACCTTCAAATCGTAGAGCGAGGTTTCGTATTATTTAGATCCAAGAAAAGACATATGACAATGTTGTTTCCAATACAAATGATAAAATCAATGTGTTTTCATTAGAATTAACTAAAATGTTCCTGATTTTCCGTTTATATTACCGAGGGAAGATGTACACGTAAAACCGCTGTAATCCGGCTGAAACGTCGATATATGCAATAGAAACCGAACTTCTCAACTTTTCAATATCTTACTCAGTATTTTAACGAGAAACAAATAGTTGATTGAAAATGAAGTATTTAAGTTTATTATCTAATCAATTATGAGTTTGCATCATTTTTATCGTATATATATGAATTATTACCCATAGACTGTAAATTCACAAAAATGAGGAAAACGGCAAAATATTGCCTAATTCGATGATATTTTGTTTAAGTCACATAAAGGAAAAGGGGATGATAAACGTCAAAATATTGCTAAATTCGATGATTTTTCGTACGAAACAAAATGCAAGAAAACTTGCTTAAAATGCAATATTATGCGAAATTCAGAGCTTTGAAGGCCAAATCACATATCATGATACTACATGAAATAGTATCGAAATATTGGTAAAAATGAATATATTTGCGTAATATCAAACTACATGAAAAACGTGAAAAAAGTCAATATATAACCGTATTTGAGGATTTTAACTTCAAATCACAGAGCGAGGTTTCGTATTATTTAGATCCAAGAAAAGACATATGACAATGTTGTTTCCAATACAAATGATAAAAATCAATGTGTTTTCAATAGAGTTAACTAAAATGTTCCTGATTTTCCGTTTATATTACCAAGGGAAGATGTACACGTAAAACCGTTCTAATCCGGCTGAAACGTCGATATATGCAATAAAAACCGAACTTCTCCCCTTTTCAATATCTTACTCAGTATTTTAACGAGAAACAAATAGATGATTGAAAATGAAGTATTTAAGGTTATTATCTAATCAATTATGTGTTTGCATCATTTTTATCGTATATATATGAATTAATACCCATAGACTGTAAATTCACAAAAACGTGGAAAACGGCAAAATATTGCCTAATTCGATGATATTTTGTTTAAGTCACATAAAGGAAAAGGGGATGATAAACGTCAAAATAATGCTAATTTCGATGATTTTTCGTACCAAACAAAATGCAAGAAAACTTGCTTAAAATGCAATATTATGCGAAATTCTGAGATTTGGAGGCCAAATCACATATCGTGATACTACATGAAATAGTATCGAAATATTGGTAAAAATGAATATATTTACGTAATATCAAACTACATGAAAAACGTGAAAAAAGTCAATATATAACCATATTTGAGGATTTTAACTTCAAATCACAGAGCGAGGTTTCGTATTATTTAGATCCAAGAAAAGACATATGACAATGTTGTTTCCAATACAAATGATAAAAAATCAATGTGTTTTCATTAGTATTAACTAAAATGTTACTGATTTTCCGTTTATATTACCGATGGAAGGTGTACACGAAAATCGCTCTATTCTGGCTGAAACGTCGATATATGCAATAAAAACAGAACTTCTCCCCTTTTCAATATCTTACTCAGTATTTTAACGAGAAACAAATAGATGATTGAAAATGAAGTATTTAAGGTTATTATCTAATCAATTATATGTTTGCATCATTTTTATCGTATATATATGAATTAATACTGTGACGATAATCTCCTTCAGGAGATTGAGCCTGCTCTTCCCTCCACAAATACGTCGCAACAAATATATATAACTACTATGGAAGAAATGTCCAACAACGACAACAACACCAGCAAGGTTTGCCAGAGCGCAAAACGTATGCAGCCAGAGACACCTGTTCAGACTCAAACCGCCAAACTACCTGTTGATCTCTGCCGGCTCCTCGCTGATTGGTCGCCGGTCTGGCTGCAACTGCACTCGCCCCCCCCCATACTACTTGATGTCTGGGGTCGCCACGACCTCAGACCTCAGAATATTCTGTGCTTCCGCGGTTACCACTCCTCCCGGCTAGACGTTAGCGTGTACTGAGAGAGGTGGTAGCTTAAAGCCAATATTCCAGCACCTTACCTTTATTTTTGTATTGCACTTCTTGCTATTTTGTCTTAACGTAACTTTTCATTGTGTCATTTAATTATTCTCATTATTTTGATTGATTGATTTTATTATAAGAATTTGTTTGTCCATTTTTTCATGTTTTGATTTATTTAACGTAATTAAAATTTCATTGTTAAAATTTACTTGTGTTTTGTGTGTCTTCTCCTTACCTTATCACAGACGAATTTCCAGTTTTTTCTATTTTTTTTTATAACTATGTGACGAGGCCATACCCCTAGCCTTAAACAGCCGAACACCAACGCGTTACCGTCACAATACCCATAGACTGTAAATTCACAAAAACGTGGAAAACGGCAAAATATTGCCTTATTCGATGATATTTTGTTTAAGTCACATAAAGGAAAAGGGGATGATAAACGTCAAAATATTGCTAAATTCGATGATTTTTCGTACCAAACAAAATGCAAGAAAACTTCCTTAAAATGCAATATTATGCGAAATTCTGAGATTTGGAGGCCAAATCACATATCGTGATACTACATGAAATAGTATCGAAATATTGGTAAAAATGAATATATTTACGTAATATCAAACTACATGAAAAACGTGAAAAAAGTCAATATATAACCATATTTGAGGATTTTAACTTCAAATCATAGAGCGAGATTTCGTATTATTTAGATCCAAGAAAAGACATGACAATGTTGTTTCCAATACAAATGATAAAAATCAATGTGTTTTCATTAGAATTAACTAAAATGTTCCTGATTTTCTGTTTATATTACCGAGGGAAGATGTACACGTAAAACCGCTCTAATCCGGCTGAAACGTCGATATATGCAATAAAAACCGAACTTCTCAACTTTTCAATATCTTACTCAGTATTTTAACGAGAAACAAATAGTTGATTGAAAATGAAGTATTTAAGGTTATTATCTAATCATTTTAATCATTAATCATAATTATTATGTGTTTGCTTCATTTTTATCGTATATATAATGAATTAATAGCAATAAACTGAATTTCACATAAACGTGAAAAAACTGCAAAATATTGCCTAATTCGATGATATTTTGTTTAAATTAAATAAAGGAAAAGGGGATGATAAACGTCAAAATATTGCTAAATTCGATGATTTTTCGTACGAAACAAAATGCAAGAAAACTTGCTTAAAATGCAATATTATGCGAAATTCTGAGATTTGAAGGCCAAATGACATATCGTGATACTACATGAAATAGAATCGAAATATTGGTAAAAATGAATATATTTACGTAATATCAAACTACATGATTAACGTGAAAAAGTCACTATTTTACCATATTTGAGGATTTTACCTTCAAATCATAGAGCGAGGTTTCGTATTATTTAGATCCAAGAAAAGACATATGACAATGTTGTTTCCAATACAAATGATAAAAAACAATGTGTTTTCATTAGAATTAACTAAAATGTTCCTGATTTTCCGTTTATATTACCAAGGGAAGATGTACACGTAAAACCGTTCTAATCCGGCTGAAACGTCGATATATGCAATAAAAACCGAACTTCTCCCCTTTTCAATATCTTACTCAGTATTTTAACGAGAAACAAATAGATGATTGAAAATGAAGTATTTAAGTTTATTATCTAATCAATTATGTGTTTGCATCATTTTTATCGTATATATATGAATTAATACCCATAGACTGTAAATTCACAAAAATGTGGAAAACGGCAAAATATTGCCTAATTCGATGATATTTTGTTTAAGTCACATAAAGGAAAAGGGGATGATAAACGTCAAAATATTGCTAAATTCGATGATTTTTCGTACGAAACAAAATGCAAGAAAACTTCCTTAAAATGCAATATTATGCAAAATTCTGAGATTTGAAGGCCAAATCACATATCGTGATACTACATGAAATAGAATCGAAATATTGGTAAAAATGAATATATTTACGTAGTATCAAACTACATGAAAAACGTGAAAAAGTCACTATATAACCATATTTGAGGATTTTAACTTCAAATCATAGAGCGAGATTTCGTATTATTTAGATCCAAGAAAAGACATATGACAATGTTGTTTCCAATACAAATGATAAAAATCAATGTGTTTTCATTAGAATTAACTAAAATGTTCCTGATTTTCCGTTTATATTACCTAGGGAAGATGTACACGTAAAACCGTTCTAATCCGGCTGAAACGTCGATATATGCAATAAAAACCGAACTTCTCCCTTTTTCAATATCTTACTCAGTATTTTAACGAGAAACAAATAGATGATTGAAAATGAAGTATTTAAGTTTATTATCTAATCAATTATGTGTTTGCATCATTTTTATTGTATATATATGAATTAATACCCATAGACTGTAAATTCACAAAAATGTGGAAAACGGCAAAATATTGCCTAATTCGATGATATTTTGTTTAAGTCACATAAAGGAAAAGGGGATGATAAACGTCAAAATATTGCTAAATTCGATGATTTTTCGTACGAAACAAAATGCAAGAAAACTTGCTTAAAATGCAATATTATGCGAAATTCAGAGCTTTGAAGGCCAAATCACATATCGTGATACTACATGAAATAGTATCGAAATATTGGTAAAAATGAATATATTTGCGTAATATCAAACTACATGAAAAACGTGAAAAAAGTCAATATATAACTATATTTGAGGATTTTAACTTCAAATCACAGAGCGAGGTTTCGTATTATTTAGATCCAAGAAAAGACATATGACAATGTTGTTTCCAATACAAATGATAAAAATCAATGTGTTTTCAATAGTATTAACTAAAATGTTACTGATTTTCCGTTTATATTACCGATGGAAGATGTACACAAAAATCGCTCTAATCCGGCTGAAACGTCGATATATGCAATAAAAATAGAACTTCTACCCTTTTCAATATCTTACTCAGTATTTTAACGAGAAACAAATAGATGATTGAAAATGAAGTATTTAAGGTTATTATCTAATCAATTATGTGTTTGCATCATTTTTATCGTATATATATGAATTAATACCCATAGACTGTAAATTCACAAAAACGTGGAAAACGGCAAAATATTGCCTAATTCGATGATATTTTGTTTAAGTCACATAAAGGAAAAGGGGATGATAAACGTCAAAATATTGCTAAATTCGATGATTTTTCGTACCAAACAAAATGCAAGAAAACTTCCTTAAAATGCAATATTATGCAAAATTCTGAGATTTGAAGGCCAAATCACATATCGTGATACTACATGAAATAGAATCGAAATATTGGTAAAAATGAATATATTTACGTAGTATCAAACTACATGCAAAACGTGAAAAAGTCACTATATAACCATATTTGAGGATTTTAACTTCAAATCATAGAGCGAGATTTCGTATTATTTAGATCCAAGAAAAGACATATGACAATGTTGTTGCCAATACAAATGATAAAAATCAATGTGTTTTCATTAGAATTAACTAAAATGTTCCTGATTTTCCGTTTATATTACCGAGGGAAGATGTACACGTAAAACCGCTCTAATCCGGCTGAAACGTCGATATATGCAATAGAAACCGAACTTCTCAACTTTTCAATACCTTACTCAGTATTTTAACGAGAAACAAATAGTTGATTGAAAATGAAGTATTTAAGGTTATTATCTAATCATTTTAATCATTAATCATAATTATTATGTGTTTGCATCATTTTTATCGTATATATAATGAATTAATACCAATAAACTGAATTTCAAATAAACGTGGAAAAACTGCAAAATATTGCCTAATTCGATGATATTTTGTTTAAATTAAGTAAAGGAAAAGGGGATGATAAACGTCAAAATATTGCTAAATTCGATGATTTTTCGTACGAAACAAAATGCAAGAAAACTTGCTTAAAATGCAATATTATGCGAAATTCTGAGATTTGAAGGCCAAATCACATATCGTGATACTACATGAAATAGAATCGAAATATTGGTAAAAATGAATATATATACGTAATATCAAACTACATGATTAACGTGAAAAAGTCACTATTTTACCATATTTGAGGATTTTACCTTCAAATCATAGAGCGAGGTTTCGTATTATTTAGATCCAAGAAAAGACATATGACAATGTTGTTTCCAATACAAATGATAAAAAACAATGTGTTTTCATTAGAATTAACTAAAATGTTCCTGATTTTCCGTTTATATTACCAAGGGAAGATGTACACGTAAAACCGTTCTAATCCGGCTGAAACGTCGATATATGCAATAAAAACCGAACTTCTCCCTTTTTCAATATCTTACTCAGTATTTTAACGAGAAACAAATAGATGATTGAAAATGAAGTATTTAAGTTTATTATCTAATCAATTATGTGTTTGCATCATTTTTATCGTATATATATGAATTAATACCCATAGACTGTAAATTCACAAAAACGTGGAAAACGGCAAAATATTGCCTAATTCGATGATATTTTGTTTAAGTCACATAAAGGAAAAGGGGATGATAAACGTCAAAATATTGCTAAATTCGACGATTTTTCGTACGAAACAAAATGCAAGAAAACTTGCTTAAAATGCAATATTATGCGAAATTCAGAGCTTTGAAGGCCAAATCACATATCGTGATACTACATGAAATAGAATCGAAATATTGGTAAAAATGAATATATTTACGTAGTATCAAACTACATGAAAAACGTGAAAAAGTCACTATTTAACCATATTTGAGGATTTTAACTTCAAATCATAGAGCGAGATTTCGTATTATTTAGATCCAAGAAAAGACATATGACAATGTTGTTTCCAATACAAATGATAAAAATCAATGTGTTTTCATTAGTATTAACTAAAATGTTACTGATTTTCCGTTTATATTACCGATGGAAGATGTACACAAAAATCGCTCTATTCCGGCTGAAACGTCGATATATGCAATAAAAATAGAACTTCTCCCCTTTTCAATATCTTACTCAGTATTTTAACGAGAAACAAATAGATGATTGAAAATGAAGTATTTAAGGTTATTATCTAATCAATTATGTGTTCGCATCATTTTTATCGTATATATATGATTTAATACCCATAGACTGTAAATTCACAAAAACGTGGAAAACGGCAAAATATTGCCTAATTCGATGATATTTTGTTTAAGTCACATAAAGGAAAAGGGGATGATAAACGTCAAAATATTGCTAAATTCGATGATTTTTCGTACGAAACAAAATGCAAGAAAACTTCCTTAAAATGCAATATTATGCAAAATTCTGAGATTTGAAGGCCAAATCACATATCGTGATACTACATGAAATAGAATCGAAATATTGGTAAAAATGAATATATTTACGTAGTATCAAACTACATGAAAAAGGTGAAAAAGTCACTATTTAACCATATTTGAGGATTTTAACTTCAAATCATAGAGCGAGATTTCGTATTATTTAGATCCAAGAAAAGACATATGACAATGTTGTTTCCAATACAAATGATAAAATCAATGTGTTTTCATTAGAATTAACTAAAATGTTCTTGATTTTCCGTTTATATTACCGAGGGAAGATGTACACGTAAAACCGCTGTAATCCGGCTGAAACGTCGATATATGCAATAGAAACCGAACTTCTCAACTTTTCAATATCTTACTCAGTATTTTAACGAGAAACAAATAGTTGATTGAAAATGAAGTATTTAAGTTTATTATCTAATCAATTATGTGTTTGCATCATTTTTATCGTATATATATGAATTATTACCCATAGACTGTAAATTCACAAAAATGAGGAAAACGGCAAAATATTGCCTAATTCGATGATATTTTGTTTAAGTCACATAAAGGAAAAGGGGATGATAAACGTCAAAATATTGCTAAATTCGATGATTTTTCGTACGAAACAAAATGCAAGAAAACTTGCTTAAAATGCAATATTATGCGAAATTCAGAGCTTTGAAGGCCAAATCACATATCATGATACTACATGAAATAGTATCGAAATATTGGTAAAAATGAATATATTTGCGTAATATCAAACTACATGAAAAACGTGAAAAAAGTCAATATATAACCATATTTGAGGATTTTAACTTCAAATCACAGAGCGAGGTTTCGTATTATTTAGATCCAAGAAAAGACATATGACAATGTTGTTTCCAATACAAATGATAAAAATCAATGTGTTTTCAATAGAGTTAACTAAAATGTTCCTGATTTTCCGTTTATATTACCAAGGGAAGATGTACACGTAAAACCGTTCTAATCCGGCTGAAACGTCGATATATGCAATAAAAACCGAACTTCTCCCCTTTTCAATATCTTACTCAGTATTTTAACGAGAAACAAATAGATGATTGAAAATGAAGTATTTAAGGTTATTATCTAATCAATTATGTGTTTGCATCATTTTTATCGTATATATATGAATTAATACCCATAGACTGTAAATTCACAAAAACGTGGAAAACGGCAAAATATTGCCTAATTCGATGATATTTTGTTTAAGTCACATAAAGGAAAAGGGGATGATAAACGTCAAAATAATGCTAATTTCGATGATTTTTCGTACCAAACAAAATGCAAGAAAACTTGCTTAAAATGCAATATTATGCGAAATTCTGAGATTTGGAGGCCAAATCACATATCGTGATACTACATGAAATAGTATCGAAATATTGGTAAAAATGAATATATTTACGTAATATCAAACTACATGAAAAACGTGAAAAAAGTCAATATATAACCATATTTGAGGATTTTAACTTCAAATCACAGAGCGAGGTTTCGTATTATTTAGATCCAAGAAAAGACATATGACAATGTTGTTTCCAATACAAATGATAAAAAATCAATGTGTTTTCATTAGTATTAACTAAAATGTTACTGATTTTCCGTTTATATTACCGATGGAAGGTGTACACGAAAATCGCTCTATTCTGGCTGAAACGTCGATATATGCAATAAAAACAGAACTTCTCCCCTTTTCAATATCTTACTCAGTATTTTAACGAGAAACAAATAGATGATTGAAAATGAAGTATTTAAGGTTATTATCTAATCAATTATATGTTTGCATCATTTTTATCGTATATATATGAATTAATACTGTGACGATAATCTCCTTCAGGAGATTGAGCCTGCTCTTCCCTCCACAAATACGTCGCAACAAATATATATAACTACTATGGAAGAAATGTCCAACAACGACAACAACACCAGCAAGGTTTGCCAGAGCGCAAAACGTATGCAGCCAGAGACACCTGTTCAGACTCAAACCGCCAAACTACCTGTTGATCTCTGCCGGCTCCTCGCTGATTGGTCGCCGGTCTGGCTGCAACTGCACTCGCCCCCCCCCCATACTACTTGATGTCTGGGGTCGCCACGACCTCAGACCTCAGAATATTCTGTGCTTCCGCGGTTACCACTCCTCCCGGCTAGACGTTAGCGTGTACTGAGAGAGGTGGTAGCTTAAAGCCAATATTCCAGCACCTTACCTTTATTTTTGTATTGCACTTCTTGCTATTTTGTCTTAACGTAACTTTTCATTGTGTCATTTAATTATTCTTATTATTTTGATTGATTGATTTTATTATAAGAATTTGTTTGTCCATTTTTTCATGTTTTGATTTATTTAACGTAATTAAAATTTCATTGTTAAAATTTACTTGTGTTTTGTGTGTCTTCTCCTTACCTTATCACAGACGAATTTCCAGTTTTTTCTATTTTTTTTTATAACTATGTGACGAGGCCATACCCCTAGCCTTAAACAGCCGAACACCAACGTGTTACCGTCACAATACCCATAGACTGTAAATTCACAAAAACGTGGAAAACGGCAAAATATTGCCTTATTCGATGATATTTTGTTTAAGTCACATAAAGGAAAAGGGGATGATAAACGTCAAAATATTGCTAAATTCGATGATTTTTCGTACCAAACAAAATGCAAGAAAACTTCCTTAAAATGCAATATTATGCGAAATTCTGAGATTTGGAGGCCAAATCACATATCGTGATACTACATGAAATAGTATCGAAATATTGGTAAAAATGAATATATTTACGTAATATCAAACTACATGAAAAACGTGAAAAAAGTCAATATATAACCATATTTGAGGATTTTAACTTCAAATCATAGAGCGAGATTTCGTATTATTTAGATCCAAGAAAAGACATGACAATGTTGTTTCCAATACAAATGATAAAAATCAATGTGTTTTCATTAGAATTAACTAAAATGTTCCTGATTTTCTGTTTATATTACCGAGGGAAGATGTACACGTAAAACCGCTCTAATCCGGCTGAAACGTCGATATATGCAATAAAAACCGAACTTCTCAACTTTTCAATATCTTACTCAGTATTTTAACGAGAAACAAATAGTTGATTGAAAATGAAGTATTTAAGGTTATTATCTAATCATTTTAATCATTAATCATAATTATTATGTGTTTGCTTCATTTTTATCGTATATATAATGAATTAATAGCAATAAACTGAATTTCACATAAACGTGAAAAAACTGCAAAATATTGCCTAATTCGATGATATTTTGTTTAAATTAAATAAAGGAAAAGGGGATGATAAACGTCAAAATATTGCTAAATTCGATGATTTTTCGTACGAAACAAAATGCAAGAAAACTTGCTTAAAATGCAATATTATGCGAAATTCTGAGATTTGAAGGCCAAATCACATATCGTGATACTACATGAAATAGAATCGAAATATTGGTAAAAATGAATATATTTACGTAATATCAAACTACATGATTAACGTGAAAAAGTCACTATTTTACCATATTTGAGGATTTTACCTTCAAATCATAGAGCGAGGTTTCGTATTATTTAGATCCAAGAAAAGACATATGACAATGTTGTTTCCAATACAAATGATAAAAAACAATGTGTTTTCATTAGAATTAACTAAAATGTTCCTGATTTTCCGTTTATATTACCAAGGGAAGATGTACACGTAAAACCGTTCTAATCCGGCTGAAACGTCGATATATGCAATAAAAACCGAACTTCTCCCCTTTTCAATATCTTACTCAGTATTTTAACGAGAAACAAATAGATGATTGAAAATGAAGTATTTAAGTTTATTATCTAATCAATTATGTGTTTGCATCATTTTTATCGTATATATATGAATTAATACCCATAGACTGTAAATTCACAAAAATGTGGAAAACGGCAAAATATTGCCTAATTCGATGATATTTTGTTTAAGTCACATAAAGGAAAAGGGGATGATAAACGTCAAAATATTGCTAAATTCGATGATTTTTCGTACGAAACAAAATGCAAGAAAACTTCCTTAAAATGCAATATTATGCAAAATTCTGAGATTTGAAGGCCAAATCACATATCGTGATACTACATGAAATAGAATCGAAATATTGGTAAAAATGAATATATTTACGTAGTATCAAACTACATGAAAAACGTGAAAAAGTCACTATATAACCATATTTGAGGATTTTAACTTCAAATCATAGAGCGAGATTTCGTATTATTTAGATCCAAGAAAAGACATATGACAATGTTGTTTCCAATACAAATGATAAAAATCAATGTGTTTTCATTAGAATTAACTAAAATGTTCCTGATTTTCCGTTTATATTACCTAGGGAAGATGTACACGTAAAACCGTTCTAATCCGGCTGAAACGTCGATATATGCAATAAAAACCGAACTTCTCCCTTTTTCAATATCTTACTCAGTATTTTAACGAGAAACAAATAGATGATTGAAAATGAAGTATTTAAGTTTATTATCTAATCAATTATGTGTTTGCATCATTTTTATCGTATATATATGAATTAATACCCATAGACTGTAAATTCACAAAAATGTGGAAAACGGCAAAATATTGCCTAATTCGATGATATTTTGTTTAAGTCACATAAAGGAAAAGGGGATGATAAACGTCAAAATATTGCTAAATTCGATGATTTTTCGTACGAAACAAAATGCAAGAAAACTTGCTTAAAATGCAATATTATGCGAAATTCAGAGCTTTGAAGGCCAAATCACATATCGTGATACTACATGAAATAGTATCGAAATATTGGTAAAAATGAATATATTTGCGTAATATCAAACTACATGAAAAACGTGAAAAAAGTCAATATATAACCATATTTGAGGATTTTAACTTCAAATCACAGGTCGAGGTTTCGTATTATTTATTTCCAAGAAAAGACATATGACAATGTTGTTTCCAATACAAATGATAAAAATCAATGTGTTTTCAATAGTATTAACTAAAATGTTACTGATTTTCCGTTTATATTACCGATGGAAGATGTACACAAAAATCGCTCTAATCCGGCTGAAACGTCGATATATGCAATAAAAATAGAACTTCTACCCTTTTCAATATCTTACTCAGTATTTTAACGAGAAACAAATAGATGATTGAAAATGAAGTATTTAAGGTTATTATCTAATCAATTATGTGTTTGCATCATTTTTATCGTATATATATGAATTAATACCCATAGACTGTAAATTCACAAAAACGTGGAAAACGGCAAAATATTGCCTAATTCGATGATATTTTGTTTAAGTCACATAAAGGAAAAGGGGATGATAAACGTCAAAATATTGCTAAATTCGATGATTTTTCGTACCAAACAAAATGCAAGAAAACTTCCTTAAAATGCAATATTATGCAAAATTCTGAGATTTGAAGGCCAAATCACATATCGTGATACTACATGAAATAGAATCGAAATATTGGTAAAAATGAATATATTTACGTAGTATCAAACTACATGCAAAACGTGAAAAAGTCACTATATAACCATATTTGAGGATTTTAACTTCAAATCATAGAGCGAGATTTCGTATTATTTAGATCCAAGAAAAGACATATGACAATGTTGTTGCCAATACAAATGATAAAAATCAATGTGTTTTCATTAGAATTAACTAAAATGTTCCTGATTTTCCGTTTATATTACCGAGGGAAGATGTACACGTAAAACCGCTCTAATCCGGCTGAAACGTCGATATATGCAATAGAAACCGAACTTCTCAACTTTTCAATACCTTACTCAGTATTTTAACGAGAAACAAATAGTTGATTGAAAATGAAGTATTTAAGGTTATTATCTAATCATTTTAATCATTAATCATAATTATTATGTGTTTGCATCATTTTTATCGTATATATAATGAATTAATACCAATAAACTGAATTTCAAATAAACGTGGAAAAACTGCAAAATATTGCCTAATTCGATGATATTTTGTTTAAATTAAGTAAAGGAAAAGGGGATGATAAACGTCAAAATATTGCTAAATTCGATGATTTTTCGTACGAAACAAAATGCAAGAAAACTTGCTTAAAATGCAATATTATGCGAAATTCTGAGATTTGAAGGCCAAATCACATATCGTGATACTACATGAAATAGAATCGAAATATTGGTAAAAATGAATATATATACGTAATATCAAACTACATGATTAACGTGAAAAAGTCACTATTTTACCATATTTGAGGATTTTACCTTCAAATCATAGAGCGAGGTTTCGTATTATTTAGATCCAAGAAAAGACATATGACAATGTTGTTTCCAATACAAATGATAAAAATCAATGTGTTTTCATTAGTATTAACTAAAATGTTACTGATTTTCCGTTTATATTACCGATGGAAGATGTACACAAAAATCGCTCTATTCCGGCTGAAACGTCGATATATGCAATAAAAATAGAACTTCTCCCCTTTTCAATATCTTACTCAGTATTTTAACGAGAAACAAATAGATGATTGAAAATGAAGTATTTAAGGTTATTATCTAATCAATTATGTGTTTGCATCATTTTTATCGTATATATATGAATTAATACCCATAGACTGTAAATTCCCAAAAACGTGGAAAACGGCAAAATATTGCCTAATTCGATGATATTTTGTTTAAGTCACATAAAGGAAAAGGGGATGATAAACGTCAAAATATTGCTAAATTCGATGATTTTTCGTACGAAACAAAATGCAAGAAAACTTGCTTAAAATGCAATATTATGCGAAATTCTGAGATTTGAAGGCCAAATCACATATCGTGATACTACATGAAATAGAATCGAAATATTGGTAAAAATGAATATATATACGTAATATCAAACTACATGATTAACTTGAAAAAGTCACTATTTTACCATATTTGAGGATTTTACCTTCAAATCGTAGAGCGAGGTTTCGTATTATTTAGATCCAAGAAAAGACATATGACAATGTTGTTTCCAATACAAATGATAAAAAACAATGTGTTTTCATTAGAATTAACTAAAATGTTCCTGATTTTTCGTTTATATTACCAAGGGAAGATGTACACGTAAAACCGTTCTAATCCGGCTGAAACGTCGATATATGCAATAAAAACCGAACTTCTCCCCTTTTCAATATCTTACTCAGTATTTTAACGAGAAACAAATAGATGATTGAAAATGAAGTATTTAAGGTTATTATCTAATCAATTATGTGTTTGCATCATTTTTATCGTATATATATGAATTAATACCCATAGACTGTAAATTCACAAAAACGTGGAAAACGGAAAAATATTGCCTAATTCGATGATATTTTGTTTAAGTCACATAAAGGAAAAGGGGATGATAAACGTCAAAATATTGCTAAATTCGAAGATTTTTCGTACGAAACAAAATGCAAGAAAACTTGCTTAAAATGCAATATTATGCGAAATTCAGAGCTTTGAAGGCCAAATCACATATCGTGATACTACATGAAATAGTATCGAAATATTGGTAAAAATGAATATATTTGCGTAATATCAAACTACATGAAAAACGTGAAAAAAGTCAATATATAACCATATTTGAGGATTTTAACTTCAAATCACAGGTCGAGGTTTCGTATTATTTATTTCCAAGAAAAGACATATGACAATGTTGTTTCCAATACAAATGATAAAAATCAATGTGTTTTCAATAGTATTAACTAAAATGTTACTGATTTTCCGTTTATATTACCGATGGAAGATGTACACAAAAATCGCTCTAATCCGGCTGAAACGTCGATATATGCAATAAAAATAGAACTTCTACCCTTTTCAATATCTTACTCAGTATTTTAACGAGAAACAAATAGATGATTGAAAATGAAGTATTTAAGGTTATTATCTAATCAATTATGTGTTTGCATCATTTTTATCGTATATATATGAATTAATACCCATAGACTGTAAATTCACAAAAACGTGGAAAACGGCAAAATATTGCCTAATTCGATGATATTTTGTTTAAGTCACATAAAGGAAAAGGGGATGATAAACGTCAAAATATTGCTAAATTCGATGATTTTTCGTACCAAACAAAATGCAAGAAAACTTCCTTAAAATGCAATATTATGCAAAATTCTGAGATTTGAAGGCCAAATCACATATCGTGATACTACATGAAATAGAATCGAAATATTGGTAAAAATGAATATATTTACGTAGTATCAAACTACATGCAAAACGTGAAAAAGTCACTATATAACCATATTTGAGGATTTTAACTTCAAATCATAGAGCGAGATTTCGTATTATTTAGATCCAAGAAAAGACATATGACAATGTTGTTGCCAATACAAATGATAAAAATCAATGTGTTTTCATTAGAATTAACTAAAATGTTCCTGATTTTCCGTTTATATTACCGAGGGAAGATGTACACGTAAAACCGCTCTAATCCGGCTGAAACGTCGATATATGCAATAGAAACCGAACTTCTCAACTTTTCAATACCTTACTCAGTATTTTAACGAGAAACAAATAGTTGATTGAAAATGAAGTATTTAAGGTTATTATCTAATCATTTTAATCATTAATCATAATTATTATGTGTTTGCATCATTTTTATCGTATATATAATGAATTAATACCAATAAACTGAATTTCAAATAAACGTGGAAAAACTGCAAAATATTGCCTAATTCGATGATATTTTGTTTAAATTAAGTAAAGGAAAAGGGGATGATAAACGTCAAAATATTGCTAAATTCGATGATTTTTCGTACGAAACAAAATGCAAGAAAACTTGCTTAAAATGCAATATTATGCGAAATTCTGAGATTTGAAGGCCAAATCACATATCGTGATACTACATGAAATAGAATCGAAATATTGGTAAAAATGAATATATATACGTAATATCAAACTACATGATTAACGTGAAAAAGTCACTATTTTACCATATTTGAGGATTTTACCTTCAAATCATAGAGCGAGGTTTCGTATTATTTAGATCCAAGAAAAGACATATGACAATGTTGTTTCCAATACAAATGATAAAAATCAATGTGTTTTCATTAGTATTAACTAAAATGTTACTGATTTTCCGTTTATATTACCGATGGAAGATGTACACAAAAATCGCTCTATTCCGGCTGAAACGTCGATATATGCAATAAAAATAGAACTTCTCCCCTTTTCAATATCTTACTCAGTATTTTAACGAGAAACAAATAGATGATTGAAAATGAAGTATTTAAGGTTATTATCTAATCAATTATGTGTTTGCATCATTTTTATCGTATATATATGAATTAATACCCATAGACTGTAAATTCCCAAAAACGTGGAAAACGGCAAAATATTGCCTAATTCGATGATATTTTGTTTAAGTCACATAAAGGAAAAGGGGATGATAAACGTCAAAATATTGCTAAATTCGATGATTTTTCGTACGAAACAAAATGCAAGAAAACTTGCTTAAAATGCAATATTATGCGAAATTCTGAGATTTGAAGGCCAAATCACATATCGTGATACTACATGAAATAGAATCGAAATATTGGTAAAAATGAATATATATACGTAATATCAAACTACATGATTAACTTGAAAAAGTCACTATTTTACCATATTTGAGGATTTTACCTTCAAATCGTAGAGCGAGGTTTCGTATTATTTAGATCCAAGAAAAGACATATGACAATGTTGTTTCCAATACAAATGATAAAAAACAATGTGTTTTCATTAGAATTAACTAAAATGTTCCTGATTTTTCGTTTATATTACCAAGGGAAGATGTACACGTAAAACCGTTCTAATCCGGCTGAAACGTCGATATATGCAATAAAAACCGAACTTCTCCCCTTTTCAATATCTTACTCAGTATTTTAACGAGAAACAAATAGATGATTGAAAATGAAGTATTTAAGGTTATTATCTAATCAATTATGTGTTTGCATCATTTTTATCGTATATATATGAATTAATACCCATAGACTGTAAATTCACAAAAACGTGGAAAACGGAAAAATATTGCCTAATTCGATGATATTTTGTTTAAGTCACATAAAGGAAAAGGGGATGATAAACGTCAAAATATTGCTAAATTCGAAGATTTTTCGTACGAAACAAAATGCAAGAAAACTTGCTTAAAATGCAATATTATGCGAAATTCAGAGCTTTGAAGGCCAAATCACATATCGATATACTACATGAAATAGTATCGAAATATTGGTAAAAATGAATATATTTGTGTAATATCAAACTACATGAAAAACGTGAAAAAAGTCAATATATAACCATATTTCAGGATTTTAACTTCAAATCACAGAGCGAGGTTTCGTATAATTTAGATCCAAGAAAAGACATATGACAATGTTGTTTCCAATACAAATGATAAAATCAATGTGTTTTCATTAGAATTAACTAAAATGTTCCTGATTTTCCGTTTATATTACCGAGGGAAGATGTACACATAAAACCGCTGTAATCCGGCTGAAACGTCGATATATGCAATAGAAACCGAACTTCTCAACTTTTCAATATCTTACTCAGTATTTTAACGAGAAACAAATAGTTGATTGAAAATGAAGTATTTAAGGTTATTATCTAATCATTTTAATCATTAATCATAATTATTATGTGTTTGCATCATTTTTATCGTATATATAATGAATTAATACCAATAAACTGAATTTCACATAAACGTGGAAAAACTGCAAAATATTGCCTAATTCGATGATATTTTGTTTAAATTAAATAAAGGAAAAGGGGATGATAAACGTCAAAATATTGCTAAATTCGATGATTTTTCGTACGAAACAAAATGCAAGAAAACTTGCTTAAAATGCAATATTATGCGAAATGTTGAGATTTGAAGGCCAAATCACATATCGTGATACTACATGAAATTGAATCGAAATATTGGTAAAAATGAATATATATACGTAATATCAAACTACATGATTAACGTGAAAAAGTCACTATTTTACCATATTTGAGGATTTTACCTTCAAATCATAGAGCGAGGTTTCGTATTATTTAGATCCAAGAAAAGACATATGACAATGTTGTTTCCAATACAAATGATAAAAAACAATGTGTTTTTATTAGAATTAACTAAAATGTTCCTGATTTTCCGTTTATATTACCAAGGGAAGATGTACACGTAAAACCGTTCTAATCCGGCTGAAACGTCGATATATGCAATAAAAACCGAACTTCTCCCCTTTTCAATATCTTACTCAGTATTTTAACGAGAAACAAATAGATGATTGAAAATGAAGTATTTTAGTTTATTATATAATCAATTATGTGTTTGCATCATTTTTATCGTATATATATGAATTAATACCCATAGACTGTAAATTCACAAAAACGTGGAAAACGGCAAAATATTGCCTAATTCGATGATATTTTGTTTAAGTCACATAAAGGAAAAGGGGATGATAAACGTCAAAATATTGCTAAATTCGATGATTTTTCGTACGAAACAAAATGCAAGAAAACTTGCTTAAAATGCAATATTATGCGAAATTCTGAGATTTGGAGGCCAAATCACATATCGTGATACTACATGAAATAGTATCGAAATATTGGTAAAAATGAATATATTTACGTAATATCAAACTACATGAAAAACGTGAAAAAGTCAATATATAACCATATTTGAGGATTTTAACTTCAAATCACAGAGCGAGGTTTCGTATTATTTAGATGCAAGAAAAGACATGACAATGTTGTTTCCAATACAAATGATAAAAAATCAATGTGTTTTCATTAGTATTAACTAAAATGTTACTGATTTTCCGTTTATATTACCGATGGAAGATGTACACGAAAATCGCTCTATTCCGGCTGAAACGTCGATATATGCAATAAAAACCGAACTTCTTCCCTTTTCAATATCTTACTCAGTATTTTAACGAGAAACAAATAGATGATTGAAAATGAAGTATTTAAGGTTATTATCTAATCAATTATGTGTTTGCATCATTTTTATCGTATATATATGAATTAATACCCATAGACTGTAAATTCACAAAAACGTGGAAAACGGCAAAATATTGCCTAATTCGATGATATTTTGTTTAAGTCACATAAAGGAAAAGGGGATGATAAACGTCAAAATATTGCTAAATTCGATGATTTTTCGTACGAAACAAAATGCAAGAAAACTTCCTTAAAATGCAATATTATGCAAAATTCTGAGATTTGAAGGCCAAATCACATATCGTGATACTACATGAAATAGAATCGAAATATTGGTAAAAATGAATATATTTACGTAGTATCAAACTACATGCAAAACGTGAAAAAGTCACTATATAACCATATTTGAGGATTTTAACTTCAAATCATAGAGCGAGATTTCGTATTATTTAGATCCAAGAAAAGACATATGACAATGTTGTTGCCAATACAAATGATAAAAATCAATGTGTTTTCATTAGAATTAACTAAAATGTTCCTGATTTTCCGTTTATATTACCGAGGGAAGATGTACACGTAAAACCGCTCTAATCCGGCTGAAACGTCGATATATGCAATAGAAACCGAACTTCTCAACTTTTCAATACCTTACTCAGTATTTTAACGAGAAACAAATAGTTGATTGAAAATGAAGTATTTAAGGTTATTATCTAATCATTTTAATCATTAATCATAATTATTATGTGTTTGCATCATTTTTATCGTATATATAATGAATTAATACCAATAAACTGAATTTCAAATAAACGTGGAAAAACTGCAAAATATTGCCTAATTCGATGATATTTTGTTTAAATTAAGTAAAGGAAAAGGGGATGATAAACGTCAAAATATTGCTAAATTCGATGATTTTTCGTACGAAACAAAATGCAAGAAAACTTGCTTAAAATGCAATATTATGCGAAATTCTGAGATTTGAAGGCCAAATCACATATCGTGATACTACATGAAATAGAATCGAAATATTGGTAAAAATGAATATATTTACGTAGTATCAAACTACATGCAAAACGTGAAAAAGTCACTATATAACCATATTTGAGGATTTTAACTTCAAATCATAGAGCGAGATTTCGTATTATTTAGATCCAAGAAAAGACATATGACAATGTTGTTGCCAATACAAATGATAAAAATCAATGTGTTTTCATTAGAATTAACTAAAATGTTCCTGATTTTCCGTTTATATTACCGAGGGAAGATGTACACGTAAAACCGCTCTAATCCGGCTGAAACGTCGATATATGCAATAAAAACCGAACTTCTCAACTTTTCAATACCTTACTCAGTATTTTAACGAGAAACAAATAGTTGATTGAAAATGAAGTATTTAAGGTTATTATCTAATCATTTTAATCATTAATCATAATTATTATGTGTTTGCATCATTTTTATCGTATATATAATGAATTAATACCAATAAACTGAATTTCAAATAAACGTGGAAAAACTGCAAAATATTGCCTAATTCGATGATATTTTGTTTAAATTAAGTAAAGGAAAAGGGGATGATAAACGTCAAAATATTGCTAAATTCGATGATTTTTCGTACGAAACAAAATGCAAGAAAACTTGCTTAAAATGCAATATTATGCGAAATTCTGAGATTTGAAGGCCAAATCACATATCGTGATACTACATGAAATAGAATCGAAATATTGGTAAAAATGAATATATATACGTAATATCAAACTACATGATTAACGTGAAAAAGTCACTATTTTACCATATTTGAGGATTTTACCTTCAAACCATAGAGCGAGGTTTCGTATTATTTAGATCCAAGAAAAGACATATGACAATGTTGTTTCCAATACAAATGATAAAAAACAATGTGTTTTCATTAGAATTAACTAAAATGTTCCTGATTTTCCGTTTATATTACCAAGGGAAGATGTACACGTAAAACCGTTCTAATCCGGCTGAAACGTCGATATATGCAATAAAAACCGAACTTCTCCCTTTTTCAATATCTTACTCAGTATTTTAACGAGAAACAAATAGATGATTGAAAATGAAGTATTTAAGTTTATTATCTAATCAATTATGTGTTTGCATCATTTTTATCGTATATATATGAATTAATACCCATAGACTGTAAATTCACAAAAACGTGGAAAACGGCAAAATATTGCCTAATTCGATGATATTTTGTTTAAGTCACATAAAGGAAAAGGGGATGATAAACGTCAAAATATTGCTAAATTCGAAGATTTTTCGTACGAAACAAAATGCAAGAAAACTTGCTTAAAAAGCAATATTATGCGAAATTCAGAGCTTTGAAGGCCAAATCACATATCGATATACTACATGAAATAGAATCGAAATATTGGTAAAAATGAATATATTTACGTAGTATCAAACTACATGAAAAACGTGAAAAAGTCACTATTTAACCATATTTGAGGATTTTAACTTCAAATCATAGAGCGAGATTTCGTATTATTTAGATCCAAGAAAAGACATATGACAATGTTGTTTCCAATACAAATGATAAAAATCAATGTGTTTTCATTAGTATTAACTAAAATGTTACTGATTTTCCGTTTATATTACCGATGGAAGATGTACACAAAAATCGCTCTATTCCGGCTGAAACGTCGATATATGCAATAAAAATAGAACTTCTCCCCCTTTCAATATCTTACTCAGTATTTTAACGAGAAACAAATAGATGATTGAAAATGAAGTTTTTTATGGTTATTATCTAATCAATTATGTGTTTGCATCATTTTTATCGTATATATATGAATTAATACCCATAGACTGTAAATTCACAAAAACGTGGAAAACGGCAAAACATTGCCTAATTCGATGATATTTTGTTTAAGTCACATAAAGGAAAAGGGGATGATAAACGTCAAAATATTGCTAAATTCGATGATTTTTCGTACGAAACAAAATGCAAGAAAACTTCCTTAAAATGCAATATTATGCAAAATTCTGAGATTTGAAGGCCAAATCACATATCGTGATACTACATGAAATAGAATCGAAATATTGGTAAAAATGAATATATTTACGTAGTATCAAACTACATGAAAAACGTGAAAAAGTCACTATTTAACCATATTTGAGGATTTTAACTTCAAATCATAGAGCGAGATTTCGTATTATTTAGATCCAAGAAAAGACATATGACAATGTTGTTTCCAATACAAATGATAAAATCAATGTGTTTTCATTAGAATTAACTAAAATGTTCCTGATTTTCCGTTTATATTACCGAGGGAAGATGTACACGTAAACCGCTGTAATCCGGCTGAAACGTCGATTTATGCAATAGAAACCGAACTTCTCAACTTTTCAATATCTTACTCAGTATTTTAACGAGAAACAAATAGTTGATTGAAAATGAAGTATTTAAGGTTATTATCTAATCATTTTAATCATTAATCATAATTATTATGTGTTTGCATCATTTTTATCGTATATATAATGAATTAATACCAATAAACTGAATTTCACATAAAAGTGGAAAAACTGCAAAATATTGCCTAATTCGATGATATTTTGTTTAAATTAAATAAAGGAAAAGGGGATGATAAACGTCAAAATATTGCTAAATTCGATGATTTTTCGTACGAAACAAAATGCAAGAAAACTTGCTTAAAATGCAATATTATGCGAAATGTTGAGATTTGAAGGCCAAATCACATATCGTGATACTACATGAAATTGAATCGAAATATTGGTAAAAATGAATATATATACGTAATATCAAACTACATGATTAACGTGAAAAAGTCACTATTTTACCATATTTGAGGATTTTACCTTCAAATCATAGAGCGAGGTTTCGTATTATTTAGATCCAAGAAAAGACATATGACAATGTTGTTTCCAATACAAATGATAAAAAACAATGTGTTTTCATTAGAATTAACTAAAATGTTCCTGATTTTTCGTTTATATTGCCAAGGGAAGATGTACACGTAAAACCGTTCTAATCCGGCTGAAACGTCGATATATGCAATAAAAACCGAACTTCTCCCCTTTTCAATATCTTACTCAGTATTTTAACGAGAAACAAATAGATGATTGAAAATGAAGTATTTAAGTTTATTATCTAATCAATTATGTGTTTGCATCATTTTTATCGTATATATATGAATTAATACCCATAGACTGTAAATTCACAAAAACGTGGAAAACGGCAAAATATTGCCTAATTCGATGATATTTTGTTTAAGTCACATAAAGGAAAAGGGGATGATAAACGTCAAAATATTGCTAAATTCGATGATTTTTCGTACGAAACAAAATGCAAGAAAACTTGCTTAAAATGCAATATTATGCGAAATTCTGAGATTTGGAGGCCAAATCACATATCGTGATACTACATGAAATAGAATCGAAATATTGGTAAAAATGAATATATATACGTAATATCAAACTACATGATTAACGTGAAAAAGTCACTATTTTACCATATTTGAGGATTTTACCTTCAAATCGTAGAGCGAGGTTTCATATTATTTAGATCCAAGAAAAGACATATAACAATGTTGTTTCCAATACAAATGATAAAAAACAATGTGTTTTCATTAGAATTAACTAAAATGTTCCTGATTTTCCGTTTATATTACCAAGGGAAGATGTACACGTAAAACCGTTCTAATCCGGCTGAAACGTCGATATATGCAATAAAAACCGAACTTCTCCCCTTTTCAATATCTTACTCAGTATTTTAACGAGAAACAAATAGATGATTGAAAATGAAGTATTTAAGGTTATTATCTAATCAATTATGTGTTTGCATCATTTTTATCGTATATATATGAATTAATACCCATAGACTGTAAATTCACAAAAACGTGGAAAACGGAAAAATATTGCCTAATTCGATGATATTTTGTTTAAGTCACATAAAGGAAAAGGGGATGATAAACGTCAAAATATTGCTAAATTCGAAGATTTTTCGTACGAAACAAAATGCAAGAAAACTTGCTTAAAATGCAATATTATGCGAAATTCAGAGCTTTGAAGGCCAAATCACATATCGATATACTACATGAAATAGTATCGAAATATTGGTAAAAATGAATATATTTGTGTAATATCAAACTACATGAAAAACGTGAAAAAAGTCAATATATAACCATATTTCAGGATTTTAACTTCAAATCACAGAGCGAGGTTTCGTATAATTTAGATCCAAGAAAAGACATATGACAATGTTGTTTCCAATACAAATGATAAAAATCAATGTGTTTTCATTAGTATTAACTAAAATGTTACTGATTTTCCGTTTATATTACCGATGGAAGATGTACACAAAAATCGCTCTATTCCGGCTGAAACGTCGATATATGCAATAAAAATAGAACTTCTCCCCCTTTCAATATCTTACTCAGTATTTTAACGAGAAACAAATAGATGATTGAAAATGAAGTTTTTAAGGTTATTATCTAATCAATTATGTGTTTGCATCATTTTTATCGTATATATATGAATTAATACCCATAGACTGTAAATTCACAAAAACGTGGAAAACGGCAAAATATTGCCTAATTCGATGATATTTTGTTTAAGTCACATAAAGGAAAAGGGGATGATAAACGTCAAAATATTGCTAAATTCGATGATTTTTCGTACGAAACAAAATGCAAGAAAACTTGCTTAAAATGCTTATGCGAAATTCTGAGATTTGAAGGCCAAATCACATATCGTGATACTACATGAAATAGTATCGAAATATTGGTAAAAATGAATATATTTACGTAATATCAAACTACATGAAAAACGTGAAAAAAGTCAATATATAACCATATTTGAGGATTTTAACTTCAAATCACAGAGCGAGGTTTCGTATTATTTAGATCCAAGAAAAGACATATGACAATGTTGTTTCCAATACAAATGATAAAAATCAATGTGTTTTCATTAGTATTAACTAAAATGTTACTGATTTTCCGTTTATATTAACCGGCTATTCCGGCTGAAACGTCGATATATGCAATAAAAATAGAACTTCTCAACTTTTCAATATCTTACTCAGTATTTTAACGAGAAACAAATAGATGATTGAAAATGAAGTATTTAAGGTTATTATCTAATCAATTATGTGTTTGCATCATTTTTATCGTATATATATGAATTTATACCCATAGACTGTAAATTCACAAAAACGTGGAAAACGGCAAAATATTGCCTAATTCGATGATATTTTGTTTAAGTCACATAAAGGAAAAGGGGATGATAAACGTTAAAATATTGCTAAATTCGATGATTTTTCGTACGAAACAAAATGCAAGAAAACTTCCTTAAAATGCAATATTATGCAAAATTCTGAGATTTGGAGGCCAAATCACATATCGTGATACTACATGAAATAGTATCGAAATATTGGTAAAAATGAATATATTTACGTAATATCAAACAATATGAAAAACGTGAAAAAAGTCAATATATAACCATATTTGAGGATTTTAACTTAAAATCACAGAGCGAGGTTTCGTATTATTTAGTTCCAAGAAAAGACATGACAATGTTGTTTCCAATACAAATGATAAAAAATCAATGTGTTTTCATTAGTATTAACTAAAATGTTACTGATTTTCCGTTTATATTACCGATGGAAGATGTACACGAAAATCGCTCTATTCCGGCTGAAACGTCGATATATGCAATAAAAACCTAACTTCTCCCCTTTTCAATATCTTACTCAGTATTTTAACGAGAAACAAATAGATGATTGAAAATGAAGTATTTAAGGTTATTATCTAATCAATTATGTGTTTGCATCATTTTTATCGTATATGAATTAATTAGACTGTAAATTCACAAAAACGTGGAAAACGGCAAAATATTGCCTAATTCGATGATATTTTGTTTAAGTCACATAAAGGAAAAGGGGATGATAAACGTCAAAATATTCCTCAATTCGATGATTTTTCGTATGAAACAAAATGCAAGAAAACTTGCTTAAAATGCAATATTATGCGAAATTCTGAGATTTGAAGGCCAAATCACATATCGTGATACTACATGAAATAGAATCGAAATATTGGTAAAAATGAATATATTTACGTAGTACCAAACTACATGAAAAACGTGAAAAAGTCACTATTTAACCATATTTGAGGATTTTAACTTCAAATCATAGAGCGAGATTTCGTATTATTTAGATCCAAGAAAAGACATATGACAATGTTGTTTCCAATACAAATGATAAAAATCAATGTGTTTTCATTAGAATTAACTAAAATGTTCCTGATTTTCCGTTTATATTACCCAGGGAAGATGTACACGTAAAACCGCTCTAATCCGGCTGAAACGTCGATATATGCAATAAAAACCGAACTTCTCCACTTTTCAATATCTTACTCAGTATTTTAACGAGAAACAAATAGTTGATTGAAAATGAAGTATTTAAGGTTATTATCTAATCATTTTAATCATTAATCATAACTATTATGTGTTTGCATCATTTTTATCGTATATATAATGAATTAATACCAATAAACTGAATTTCACATAAACGTGGAAAAACTGCAAAATATTGCCTAATTCGATGATATTTTGTTTAAATTAAATAAAGGAAAAGGGGATGATAAACGTCAAAATATTGCTAAATTCGATGATTTTTCGTACGAAACAAAATGCAAGAAAACTTGCTTAAAATGCAATATTATGCGAAATTCTGAGATTTGAAGGCCAAATCACATATCGTGATACTACATGAAATAGAATCGAAATATTGGTAAAAATGAATATATTTACGTAATATCAAACTACATGATTAACGTGAAAAAGTCACTATTTTACCTTATTTGAGGATTTTACCTTCAAATCATAGAGCGAGGTTTCGTATTATTTAGATCCAAGAAAAGACATATGACAATGTTGTTTCCAATACAAATGATAAAAAACAATGTGTTTTCATTAGAATTAACTAAAATGTTCCTGATTTTCCGTTTATATTACCAAGGGAAGATGTACACGTAAAACCGTTCTAATCCGGCTGAAACGTCGATATATGCAATAAAAACCGAACTTCTCCCCTTTTCAATATCTTACTCAGTATTTTAACGAGAAACAAACAGATGATTGAAAATGAAGTATTTAAGTTTATTATCTAATCAATTATGTGTTTGCATCATTTTTATCGTATATATATGAATTAATACCCATAGACTGTAAATTCACAAAAACGTGGAAAACGGC
Source organism: Procambarus clarkii (assembly GCF_040958095.1). NCBI lineage: Eukaryota > Metazoa > Arthropoda > Malacostraca > Decapoda > Cambaridae > Procambarus > Procambarus clarkii. The sequence goes on along the minus strand of NW_027189146.1, from coordinate 1,304,082 downwards.
AAAATATTGCCTAATTCGATGATATTTTGTTTAAATTAAATAAAGGAAAAGGGGATGATAAACGTCAAAATATTGCTAAATTCGATGATTTTTCGTACGAAACAAAATGCAAGAAAACTTGCTTAAAATGCAATATTATGCGAAATGTTGAGATTTGAAGGCCAAATCACATATCGTGATACTACATGAAATTGAATCGAAATATTGGTAAAAACGAATATATATACGTAATATCAAACTACATGATTAACGTGAAAAAGTCACTATTTTACCATATTTGAGGATTTTACCTTCAAATCATAGAGCGAGGATTCGTATTATTTAGATCCAAGAAAAGACATATGACAATGTTGTTTCCAATACAAATGATAAAAAACAATGTGTTTTCATTAGAATTAACTAAAATGTTCCTGATTTTCCGTTTATATTACCAAGGGAAGATGTACACGTAAAACCGTTCTAATCCGGCTGAAACGTCGATATATGCAATAAAAACCGAACTTCTCCCCTTTTTAATATCTTACTCAGTATTTTAACGAGAAACAAATAGATGATTGAAAATGAAGTATTTAAGGTTATTATCTAATCAATTATGTGTTTGCATCATTTTTATCGTATATATATGAATTAATACCCATAGACTGTAAATTCACAAAAACGTGGAAAACGTCAAAATATTGCCTAATTCGATGATATTTTGTTTAAGTCACATAAAGGAAAAGGGGATGATAAACGTCAAAATATTGCTAAATTCGATGATTTTTCGTACGAAACAAAATGCAAGAAAACTTGCTTAAAATGCAATATTATGCGAAATTCTGAGATTTGGAGGCCAAATCACATATCGTGATACTACATGAAATAGTATCGAAATATTGGTAAAAATGAATATATTTACGTAATATCAAACTACATGAAAAACGTGAAAAAGTCAATATATAACCATATTTGAGGATTTTAACTTCAAATCACAGAGCGAGGTTTCGTATTATTTAGATCCAAGAAAAGACATGACAATGTTGTTTCCAATACAAATGAAAAAAAATCAATGTGTTTTCATTAGTATTAACTAAAATGTTACTGATTTTCCGTTTATATTACCGATGGAAGATGTACACGAAAATCGCTCTATTCCGGCTGAAACGTCGATATATGCAATAAAAACCGAACTTCTCCCCTTTTCAATATCTTACTCAGTATTTTAACGAGAAACAAATAGATGATTGAAAATGAAGTATTTAAGGTTATTATCTAATCAATTATGTGTTTGTATCATTTTTATCGTATATATATGAATTAATACCCATAGACTGTAAATTCACAAAAACGTGGAAAACGGCAAAATATTGCCTAATTCGATGATATTTTGTTTAAGTCACATAAAGGAAAAGGGGATGATAAACGTCAAAATATTGCTAAATTCGATGATTTTTCGTACCAAACAAAATGCAAGAAAACTTGCTTAAAATGCAATATTATGCGAAATTCTGAGATTTGGAGGCCATATCACATATCGTGATACTACATGAAATAGTATCGAAATATTGGTAAAAATGAATATATTTACGTAATATCAAACTACATGAAAAACGTGAAAAAAGTCAATATATAACCATATTTGAGGATTTAACTTCAAATCACAGAGCGAGGTTTCGTATTATTTAGATCCAAGAAAAGACATATGACAATGTTGTTTCCAATACAAATGATAAAAATCGATGTGTTTTCATTAGTATTAACTAAAATGTTACTGATTTTCCGTTTATATTACCGATGGAAGATGTAAACGAAAATCGCTCTATTCTGGCTGAAACGTCGATATATGCAATAAAAACAGAACTTCTCCCCTTTTCAATATCTTACTCAGTATTTTAACGAGAAACAAATAGATGATTAAAAATTAAGTATTTAAGGTTATTATCTAATCAATTATGTGTTTGCATCATTTTTATCGTATATATATGAATTAATACCCATAGACTGTAAATTCACAAAAACGTGGAAAACGGCAAAATATTGCCTAATTCGATGATATTTTGTTTAAGTCACATAAAGGAAAAGGGGATGATAAACGTCAAAATATTGCTAAATTCGATGATTTTTCGTACGAAACAAAATGCAAGAAAACTTGCTTAAAATGCAATATTATGCGAAATTCTGAGATTTGAAGGCCAAATCACATATCGTGATACTACATGAAATAGTATCGAAATATTGGTAAAAATGAATATATTTACGTAATATCAAACTTCATGAAAAACGTGAAAAAAGTCAATATATAACCATATTTGAGGATTTTAACTTCAAATCACAGAGCGAGGTTTCGTATTATTTAGATCCAAGAAAAGACATATGACAATGTTGTTTCCAATACAAATGATAAAAATCAATGTGTTTTCATTAGTATTAACTAAAATGTTACTGATTTTCCGTTTATATTACCGATGGAAGATGTACACGAAAATCGCTCTATTCCGGCTGAAACGTCGATATATGCAATAAAAATAGAACTTCTCCCCTTTTCAATATCTTACTCAGTATTTTAACGAGAAACAAATAGATGATTGAAAATGAAGTATTTAAGGTTATTATCTAATCAATTATGTGTTTGCATCATTTTTATCGTATATATATGAATTAATACCCATAGACTGTAAATTCACAAAAACGTGGAAAACGGCAAAATATTGCCTAATTCGATGATATTTTGTTTAAGTCACATAAAGGAAAAGGGGATGATAAACGTTAAAATATTGCTAAATTCGATGATTTTTCGTACGAAACAAAATGGAAGAAAACTTGCTTAAAATGCAATATTATGCAAAATTCTGAGATTTGAAGGCCAAATCACATATCGTGATACTACATGAAATAGAATCGAAATATTGGTAAAAATGAATATATTTACGTAGTACCAAACTACATGAAAAACGTGAAAAAGTCACTATTTAACCATATTTGAGGATTTTAACTTCAAATCATAGAGCGAGATTTCGTATTATTTAGATCCAAGAAAAGACATATGACAATGTTGTTTCCAATACAAATGATAAAAATCAATGTGTTTTCATTAGAATTAACTAAAATGTTCCTGATTTTCCGTTTATATTACCGAGGGAAGATGTACACGTAAAACCGCTCTAATCCGGCTGAAACGTCGATATATGCAATAAAAACCGAACATCTCCACTTTTCAATATCTTACTCAGTATTTTAACGAGAAACAAATAGTTGATTGAAAATGAAGTATTTAAGGTTATTATCTAATCATTTTAATCATTAATCATAACTATTATGTGTTTGCATCATTTTTATCGTATATATAATGAATTAATACCAATAAACTGAATTTCACATAAACGTGGAAAAACTGCAAAATATTGCCAAATTCGATGATATTTTGTTTAAATTAAATAAAGGAAAAGGGGATGATAAACGTCAAAATATTGCTAAATTCGATGATTTTTCGTACGAAACAAAATGCAAGAAAACTTGCTTAAAATGCAATATTATGCGAAATTCTGAGATTTGAAGGCCAAATCACATATCGTGATACTACATGAAATAGAATCGAAATATTGGTAAAAATGAATATACTTACGTAATATCAAACTACATGATTAACGTGAAAAAGTCACTATTTTACCTTATTTGAGGATTTTACCTTCAAATCATAGAGCGAGGTTTCGTATTATTTAGATCCAAGAAAAGACATATGACAATGTTGTTTCCAATACAAATGATAAAAAACAATGTGTTTTCATTAGAATTAACTAAAATGTTCCTGATTTTCCGTTTATATTACCAAGGGAAGATGGACACGTAAAACCGTTCTAATCCGGCTGAAACGTCGATATATGCAATAAAAACCGAACTTCTCCCCTTTTCAATATCTTACTCGGTATTTTAACGAGAAACAAACAGATGATTGAAAATGAAGTATTTAAGTTTATTATCTAATCAATTATGTGTTTGCATCATTTTTATCGTATATATATGAATTAATACCCATAGACTGTAAATTCACAAAAACGTGGAAAACGGCAAAATATTGCCTAATTCGATGATATTTTGTTTAAGTCACATAAAGGAAAAGGGGATGATAAACGTCAAAATATTGCTAAATTCGATGATTTTTCATACGAAACAAAATGCAAGAAAACATGCTTAAAATGCAATATTATGCGAAATTCAGAGATTTGGAGGCCAAATCACATATCGTGATACTACATGAAATAGTATCGAAATATTGGTAAAAATGAATATATTTACGTAATATCAAACTACATGAAAAACGTGAAAAAAGTCAATATATAACCATATTTGAGGATTTTAACTTCAAATCACAGAGCGAGGTTTCGTATTATTTAGATCCAAGAAAAGACATGACAATGTTGTTTCCAATACAAATGATAAAAATCAATGTGTTTTCATTAGTATTAACTAAAATGTTACTGATTTTCCGTTTATATTACCGATGGAATATGTACACGAAAATCGCTCTATTCCGGCTGAAACGTCGATATATGCAATAAAAACCTAACTTCTCCCCTTTTCAATATCTTACTCAGTATTTTAACGAGAAACAAATAGATGATTGAAAATGAAGTATTTAAGGTTATTATCTAATCAATTATGTGTTTGCATCATTTTTATCGTATATATATGAATTTATACCCATAGACTGTAAATTCACAAAAACGTGGAAAACGGCAAAATATTGCCTAATTCGATGATATTTTGTTTAAGTCACATAAAGGAAAAGGGGATGATAAACGTTAAAATATTGCTAAATTCGATGATTTTTCGTACGAAACAAAATGCAAGAAAACTTCCTTAAAATGCAATATTATGCAAAATTCTGAGATTTGGAGGCCAAATCACATATCGTGATACTACATGAAATAGTATCGAAATATTGGTAAAAATGAATATATTTACGTAATATTAAACAATATGAAAAACGTGAAAAAAGTCAATATATAACCATATTTGAGGATTTTAACTTAAAATCACAGAGCGAGGTTTCGTATTATTTAGATCCAAGAAAAGACATGACAATGTTGTTTCCAATACAAATGATAAAAAATCAATGTGTTTTCATTAGTATTAACTAAAATGTTACTGATTTTCCGTTTATATTACCGATGGAAGATGTACACGAAAATCGCTCTATTCCGGCTGAAACGTCGATATATGCAATAAAAACCTAACTTCTCCCCTTTTCAATATCTTACTCAGTATTTTAACGAGAAACAAATAGATGATTGAAAATGAAGTATTTAAGGTTATTATCTAATCAATTATGTGTTTGCATCATTTTTATCGTATATGAATTAATTAGACTGTAAATTCACAAAAACGTGGAAAACGGCAAAATATTGCATAATTCGATGATATTTTGTTTAAGTCACATAAAGGAAAAGGGGATGATAAACGTCAAAATATTCCTCAATTCGATGATTTTTCGTATGAAACAAAATGCAAGAAAACTTGCTTAAAATGCAATATTATGCGAAATTCTGAGATTTGAAGGCCAAATCACATATCGTGATACTACATGAAATAGAATCGAAATATTGGTAAAAATGAATATATTTACGTAGTACCAAACTACATGAAAAACGTGAAAAAGTCACTATTTAACCATATTTGAGGATTTTAACTTCAAATCATAGAGCGAGATTTCGTATTATTTAGATCCAAGAAAAGACATATGACAATGTTGTTTCCAATACAAATGATAAAAATCAATGTGTTTTCATTAGAATTAACTAAAATGTTCCTGATTTTCCGTTTATATTACCCAGGGAAGATGTACACGTAAAACCGCTCTAATCCGGCTGAAACGTCGATATATGCAATAAAAACCGAACTTCTCCACTTTTCAATATCTTACTCAGTATTTTAACGAGAAACAAATAGTTGATTGAAAATGAAGTATTTAAGGTTATTATCTAATCATTTTAATCATTAATCATAACTATTATGTGTTTGCATCATTTTTATCGTATATATAATGAATTAATACCAATAAACTGAATTTCACATAAACGTGGAAAAACTGCAAAATATTGCCTAATTCGATGATATTTTGTTTAAATTAAATAAAGGAAAAGGGGATGATAAACGTCAAAATATTGCTAAATTCGATGATTTTTCGTACGAAACAAAATGCAAGAAAACTTGCTTAAAATGCAATATTATGCGAAATTCTGAGATTTGAAGGCCAAATCACATATCGTGATACTACATGAAATAGAATCGAAATATTGGTAAAAATGAATATATTTACGTAATATCAAACTACATGATTAACGTGAAAAAGTCACTATTTTACCTTATTTGAGGATTTTACCTTCAAATCATAGAGCGAGGTTTCGTATTATTTAGATCCAAGAAAAGACATATGACAATGTTGTTTCCAATACAAATGATAAAAAACAATGTGTTTTCATTAGAATTAACTAAAATGTTCCTGATTTTCCGTTTATATTACCAAGGGAAGATGTACACGTAAAACCGTTCTAATCCGGCTGAAACGTCGATATATGCAATAAAAACCGAACTTCTCCCCTTTTCAATATCTTACTCAGTATTTTAACGAGAAACAAACAGATGATTGAAAATGAAGTATTTAAGTTTATTATCTAATCAATTATGTGTTTGCATCATTTTTATCGTATATATATGAATTAATACCCATAGACTGTAAATTCACAAAAAAACGTGGAAAACGGCAAAATATTGCCTAATTCGATGATATTTTGTTTAAATTAAATAAAGGAAAAGGGGATGATAAACGTCAAAATATTGCTAAATTCGATGATTTTTCGTACGAAACAAAATGCAAGAAAACTTGCTTAAAATGCAATATTATGCGAAATGTTGAGATTTGAAGGCCAAATCACATATCGTGATACTACATGAAATTGAATCGAAATATTGGTAAAAACGAATATATATACGTAATATCAAACTACATGATTAACGTGAAAAAGTCACTATTTTACCATATTTGAGGATTTTACCTTCAAATCATAGAGCGAGGATTCGTATTATTTAGATCCAAGAAAAGACATATGACAATGTTGTTTCCAATACAAATGATAAAAAACAATGTGTTTTCATTAGAATTAACTAAAATGTTCCTGATTTTCCGTTTATATTACCAAGGGAAGATGTACACGTAAAACCGTTCTAATCCGGCTGAAACGTCGATATATGCAATAAAAACCGAACTTCTCCCCTTTTCAATATCTTACTCAGTATTTTAACGAGAAACAAATAGATGATTGAAAATGAAGTATTTAAGGTTATTATCTAATCAATTATGTGTTTGCATCATTTTTATCGTATATATATGAATTAATACCCATAGACTGTAAATTCACAAAAACGTGGAAAACGTCAAAATATTGCCTAATTCGATGATATTTTGTTTAAGTCACATAAAGGAAAAGGGGATGATAAACGTCAAAATATTGCTAAATTCGATGATTTTTCGTACGAAACAAAATGCAAGAAAACTTGCTTAAAATGCAATATTATGCGAAATTCTGAGATTTGGAGGCCAAGTCACATATCGTGATACTACATGAAATAGTATCGAAATATTGGTAAAAATGAATATATTTACGTAATATCAAACTACATGAAAAACGTGAAAAAGTCAATATATAACCATATTTGAGGATTTTAACTTCAAATCACAGAGCGAGGTTTCGTATTATTTAGATCCAAGAAAAGACATGACAATGTTGTTTCCAATACAAATGAAAAAAAATCAATGTGTTTTCATTAGTATTAACTAAAATGTTACTGATTTTCCGTTTATATTACCGATGGAAGATGTACACGAAAATCGCTCTATTCCGGCTGAAACGTCGATATATGCAATAAAAACCGAACTTCTCCCCTTTTCAATATCTTACTCAGTATTTTAACGAGAAACAAATAGATGATTGAAAATGAAGTATTTAAGGTTATTATCTAATCAATTATGTGTTTGTATCATTTTTATCGTATATATATGAATTAATACCCATAGACTGTAAATTCACAAAAACGTGGAAAACGGCAAAATATTGCCTAATTCGATGACATTTTGTTTAAGTCACATAAACGTCAAAATATTGCTAAATTCGATGATTTTTCGTACCAAACAAAATGCAAGAAAACTTGCTTAAAATGCAATATTATGCGAAATTCTGAGATTTGGAGGCCATATCACATATCGTGATACTACATGAAATAGTATCGAAATATTGGTAAAAATGAATATATTTACGTAATATCAAACTACATGAAAAACGTGAAAAAAGTCAATATATAACCATATTTGAGGATTTAACTTCAAATCACAGAGCGAGGTTTCGTATTATTTAGATCCAAGAAAAGACATATGACAATGTTGTTTCCAATACAAATGATAAAAATCGATGTGTTTTCATTAGTATTAACTAAAATGTTACTGATTTTCCGTTTATATTACCGATGGAAGATGTAAACGAAAATCGCTCTATTCTGGCTGAAACGTCGATATATGCAATAAAAACAGAACTTCTCCCCTTTTCAATATCTTACTCAGTATTTTAACGAGAAACAAATAGATGATTAAAAATTAAGTATTTAAGGTTATTATCTAATCAATTATGTGTTTGCATCATTTTTATCGATATATATATGAATTAATACCCATAGACTGTAAATTCACAAAAACGTGGAAAACGGCAAAATATTGCCTAATTCGATGATATTTTGTTTAAGTCACATAAAGGAAAAGGGGATGATAAACGTCAAAATATTGCTAAATTCGATGATTTTTCGTACGAAACAAAATGCAAGAAAACTTGCTTAAAATGCAATATTATGCGAAATTCTGAGATTTGAAGGCCAAATCACATATCGTGATACTACATGAAATAGTATCGAAATATTGGTAAAAATGAATATATTTACGTAATATCAAACTTCATGAAAAACGTGAAAAAAGTCAATATATATAATCATATTTGAGGATTTTAACTTCAAATCACAGAGCGAGGTTTCGTATTATTTAGATCCAAGAAAAGACATATGACAATGTTGTTTCCAATACAAATGATAAAAATCAATGTGTTTTCATTAGTATTAACTAAAATGTTACTGATTTTCCGTTTATATTACCGATGGAAGATGTACACGAAAATCGCTCTATTCCGGCTGAAACGTCGATATATGCAATAAAAAAAGAACTTCTCCCCTTTTCAATATCTTACTCAGTATTTTAACGAGAAACAAATAGATGATTGAAAATGAAGTATTTAAGGTTATTATCTAATCAATTATGTGTTTGCATCATTTTTATCGTATATATATGAATTAATACCCATAGACTGTAAATTCACAAAAACGTGGAAAACGGCAAAATATTGCCTAATTCGATGATATTTTGTTTAAGTCACATAAAGGAAAAGGGGATGATAAACGTTAAAATATTGCTAAATTCGATGATTTTTCGTACGAAACAAAATGCAAGAAAACTTCCTTAAAATGCAATATTATGCAAAATTCTGAGATTTGAAGGCCAAATCACATATGGTGATACTACATGAAATAGAATCGAAATATTGGTAAAAATGAATATATTTACGTAGTACCAAACTACATGAAAAACGTGAAAAAGTCACTATTTAACCATATTTGAGGATTTTAACTTCAAATCATAGAGCGAGATTTCGTATTATTTAGATCCAAGAAAAGACATATGACAATGTTGTTTCCAATACAAATGATAAAAATCAATGTGTTTTCATTAGAATTAACTAAAATGTTCCTGATTTTCCGTTTATATTACCGAGGGAAGATGTACACGTAAAACCGCTCTAATCCGGCTGAAACGTCGATATATGCAATAAAAACCGAACTTCTCCACTTTTCAATATCTTACTCAGTATTTTAACGAGAAACAAATAGTTGATTGAAAATGAAGTATTTAAGGTTATTATCTAATCATTTTAATCATTAATCATAACTATTATGTGTTTGCATCATTTTTATCGTATATATAATGAATTAATACCAATAAACTGAATTTCACATAAACGTGGAAAAACTGCAAAATATTGCCAAATTCGATGATATTTTGTTTAAATTAAATAAAGGAAAAGGGGATGATAAACGTCAAAATATTGCTAAATTCGATGATTTTTCGTACGAAACAAAATGCAAGAAAACTTGCTTAAAATGCAATATTATGCGAAATTCTGAGATTTGAAGGCCAAATCACATATCGTGATACTACATGAAATAGAATCGAAATATTGGTAAAAATGAATATACTTACGTAATATCAAACTACATGATTAACGTGAAAAAGTCACTATTTTACCTTATTTGAGGATTTTACCTTCAAATCATAGAGCGAGGTTTCGTATTATTTAGATCCAAGAAAAGACATATGACAATGTTGTTTCCAATACAAATGATAAAAAACAATGTGTTTTCATTAGAATTAACTAAAATGTTCCTGATTTTCCGTTTATATTACCAAGGGAAGATGTACACGTAAAACCGTTCTAATCCGGCTGAAACGTCGATATATGCAATAAAAACCGAACTTCTCCCCTTTTCAATATCTTACTCGGTATTTTAACGAGAAACAAACAGATGATTGAAAATGAAGTATTTAAGTTTATTATCTAATCAATTATGTGTTTGCATCATTTTTATCGTATATATATGAATTAATACCCATAGACTGTAAATTCACAAAAACGTGGAAAACGGCAAAATATTGCCTAATTCGATGATATTTTGTTTAAGTCACATAAAGGAAAAGGGGATGATAAACGTCAAAATATTGCTAAATTCGATGATTTTTCATACGAAACAAAATGCAAGAAAACATGCTTAAAATGCAATATTATGCGAAATTCAGAGATTTGGAGGCCAAATCACATATCGTGATACTACATGAAATAGTATCGAAATATTGGTAAAAATGAATATATTTACGTAATATCAAACTACATGAAAAACGTGAAAAAGTCAATATATAACCATATTTGAGGATTTTAACTTCAAATCACAGAGCGAGGTTTCGTATTATTTAGATCCAAGAAAAGACATGACAATGTTGTTTCCAATACAAATGATAAAAAATCAATGTGTTTTCATTAGTATTAACTAAAATGTTACTGATTTTCCGTTTATATTACCGATGGAAGATGTACACGAAAATCGCTCTATTCCGGCTGAAACATCGATATATGCAATAAAAACCTAACTTCTCCCCTTTTCAATATCTTACTCAGTATTTTAACGAGAAACAAATAGATGATTGAAAATGAAGTATTTAAGGTTATTATCTAATCAATTATGTGTTTGCATCATTTTTATCGTATATATATGAATTAATACCCATAGACTGTAAATTCACAAAAACGTGGAAAACGGCAAAATATTGCCTAATTCGATGATATTTTGTTTAAGTCACATAAAGGAAAAGGGGATGATAAACGTCAAAATATTGCTAAATTCGATGATTTTTCGTACGAAACAAAATGCAAGAAAACTTGCTTAAAATGCAATATTATGCGAAATTCTGAGATTTGAAGGCCAAATCACATATCGTGATACTACATGAAATAGTATCGAAATATTGGTAAAAATGAATATATTTACGTAATATCAAACTACATGAAAAACGTGAAAAAAGTCAATATATAACCATATTTGAGGATTTTATCTTCAAATCACAGAGCTAGGTTTCGTATTATTTAGATCCAAGAAAAGACATATGACAATGTTGTTTCCAATACAAATGATAAAAATCAATGTGTTTTCATTAGTATTAACTAAAATGTTACTGATTTTCCGTTTATATTACCGATGGAAGATGTACACGAAAATCGCTCTATTCCAGCTGAAACGTCGATATATGCAATAAAAATAGAACTTCTCCCCTTTTCAATATCTTACTCAGTATTTTAACGAGAAACAAATAGATGATTGAAAATGAAGTATTTAAGGTTATTATCTAATCAATTATGTGTTTGCATCATTTTTATCGTATATATATGAATTAATACCCATAGACTGTAAATTCACAAAAACGTGGAAAACGGCAAAATATTGCCTAATTCGATGATATTTTGTTTAAGTCACATAAAGGAAAAGGGGATGATAAACGTTAAAATATTGCTAAATTCGATGATTTTTCGTACGAAACAAAATGCAAGAAAACTTCCTTAAAATGCAATATTATGCAAAATTCTGAGATTTGAAGGCCAAATCACATATCGTGATACTACATGAAATAGAATCGAAATATTGGTAAAAATGAATATATTTACGTAGTACCAAACTACATGAAAAACGTGAAAAAGTCACTATTTAACCATATTTGAGGATTTTAACTTCAAATCATAGAGCGAGATTTCGTATTATTTAGATCCAAGAAAAGACATATGACAATGTTGTTTCCAATACAAATGATAAAAATCAATGTGTTTTCATTAGAATTAACTAAAATGTTCCTGATTTTCCGTTTATATTACCGAGGGAAGATGTACACGTAAAACCGTTCTAATCCGGCTGAAACGTCGATATATGCAATAAAAACCGAACTTCTCCACTTTTCAATATCTTACTCAGTATTTTAACGAGAAACAAATAGTTGATTGAAAATGAAGTATTTAAGGTTATTATCTAATCATTTTAATCATTAATCATAACTATTATGTGTTTGCATCATTTTTATCGTATATATAATGAATTAATACCCATAGACTGTAAATTCACAAAAACGTGGAAAACGGCAAAATATTGCCTAATTCGATGATATTTTGTTTAAGTCACATAAAGGAAAAGGGGATGATAAACGTCAAAATATTGCTAAATTCGATGATTTTTCATACGAAACAAAATGCAAGAAAACATGCTTAAAATGCAATATTATGCGAAATTCAGAGATTTGGAGGCCAAATCACATATCGTGATACTACATGAAATAGTATCGAAATATTGGTAAAAATGAATATATTTACGTAATATCAAACTACATGAAAAACGTGAAAAAAGTCAATATATAACCATATTTGAGGATTTTAACTTCAAATCACAGAGCGAGGTTTCGTATTATTTAGATCCAAGAAAAGACATATGACAATGTTGTTTCCAATACAAATGATAAAAATCAATGTGTTTTCATTAGTATTAACTAAAATGTTACTGATTTTCCGTTTATATTACCGATGGAAGATGTACACGAAAATCGCTCTATTCCGGCTGAAACGTCGATATATGCAATAAAAATAGAACTTATCCCCTTTTCAATATCTTACTCAGTATTTTAACGAGAAACAAATAGATGATTGAAAATGAAGTATTTAAGGTTATTATCTAATCAATTATGTGTTTGCATCATTTTTATCGTATATATATGAATTAATACCCATAGACTGTAAATTCACAAAAACGTGGAAAACGGCAAAATATTGCCTAATTCGATGATATTTTGTTTAAGTCACATAAAGGAAAAGGGGATGATAAACGTTAAAATATTGCTAAATTCGATGATTTTTCGTACGAAACAAAATGCAAGAAAACTTCCTTAAAATGCAATATTATGCAAAATTCTGAGATTTGAAGGCCAAATCACATATCGTGATACTACATGAAATAGAATCGAAATATTGGTAAAAATGAATATATTTACGTAGTACCAAACTACATGAAAAACGTGAAAAAGTCACTATTTAACCATATTTGAGGATTTTAACTTCAAATCATAGAGCGAGATTTCGTATTATTTAGATCCAAGAAAAGACATATGACAATGTTGTTTCCAATACAAATGATAAAAATCAATGTGTTTTCATTAGAATTAACTAAAATGTTCCTGATTTTCCGTTTATATTACCGAGGGAAGATGTACACGTAAAACCGCTCTAATCCGGCTGAAACGTCGATATATGCAATAAAAACCGAACTTCTCCACTTTTCAATATCTTACTCAGTATTTTAACGAGAAACAAATAGTTGATTGAAATTGAAGTATTTAAGGTTATTATCTAATCATTTTAATCATTAATCATAACTATTATGTGTTTGCATCATTTTTATCGTATATATAATGAATTAATACCAATAAACTGAATTTCACATAAACGTGGAAAAACTGCAAAATATTGCCAAATTCGATGATATTTTGTTTAAATTAAATAAAGGAAAAGGGGATGATAAACGTCAAAATATTGCTAAATTCGATGATTTTTCGTACGAAACAAAATGCAAGAAAACTTGCTTAAAATGCAATATTATGCGAAATTCTGAGATTTGAAGGCCAAATCACATATCGTGATACTACATGAAATAGAATCGAAATATTGGTAATAATGAATATATTTACGTAATATCAAACTACATGATTAACGTGAAAAAGTCACTATTTTACCTTATTTGAGGATTTTACCTTCAAATCATAGAGCGAGGTTTCGTATTATTTAGATCCAAGAAAAGACATATGACAATGTTGTTTCCAATACAAATGATAAAAAACAATGTGTTTTCATTAGAATTAACTAAAATGTTCCTGATTTTCCGTTTATATTACCAAGGGAAGATGTACACGTAAAACCGTTCTAATCCGGCTGAAACGTCGATATATGCAATAAAAACCGAACTTCTCCCCTTTTCAATATCTTACTCGGTATTTTAACGAGAAACAAACAGATGATTGAAAATGAAGTATTTAAGTTTATTATCTAATCAATTATGTGTTTGCATCATTTTTATCGTATATATATGAATTAATACCCATGGACTGTAAATTCACAAAAACGTGGAAAACGGCAAAATATTGCCTAATTCGATGATATTTTGTTTAAGTCACATAAAGGAAAAGGGGATGATAAACGTCAAAATATTGCTAAATTCGATGATTTTTCTTACGAAACAAAATGCAAGAAAACTTCCTTAAAATGCAATATTATGCGAAATTCTGAGATTTGGAGGCCAAATCACATATCGTGATACTACATGAAATAGTGTCGAAATATTGGTAAAAATGAATATATTTACGTAATATCAAACAATATGAAAAACGTGAAAAAGTCAATATATAACCATATTTGAGGATTTTAACTTAAAATCACAGAGCGAGGTTTCGTATTATTTAGATCCAAGAAAAGACATGACAATGTTGTTTCCAATACAAATGATAAAAAATCAATGTGTTTTCATTAGTATTAACTAAAATGTTACTGATTTTCCGTTTATATTACCGATGGAAGATGTACACGAAAATCGCTCTATTCCGGCTGAAACGTCGATATATGCAATAAAAACCGAACTTCTCCCCCTTTCAATATCTTACTCAGTATTTTAACGAGAAACAAATATATGATTGAAAATGAAGTATTTAAGGTTATTATCTAATCAATTATGTGTTTGCATCATTTTTATCGTATATATATGAATTAATACCCATAGACTGTAAATTCACAAAAACGTGGAAAACGGCAAAATATTGCCTAATTCGATGATATTTTGTTTAAGTCACATAAAGGAAAAGGGGATGATAAACGTCAAAATATTGCTAAATTCGATGATTTTTCGTACGAAACAAAATGCAAGAAAACTTGCTTAAAATGCAATATTATGCGAAATTCTGAGATTTGTAGGCCAAATCACATATCGTGATACGACATGATATAGTTTCGAAATATTGGTAAAAATGAATATATTTACGTAATATCAAACAACATGAAAAACGTGAAAAAAGTCAATATATAACCATATTTGAGGATTTTAACTTCAAATCACAGAGCGAGGTTTCGTATTATTTAGATCCAAGAAAAGACATATGACAATGTTGTTTCCAATACAAATGATAAAAATCAATGTGTTTTCATTAGTATTAACTAAAATGTTACTGATTTTCCGTTTATATTACCGATGGAAGATGTACACGAAAATCGCTCTATTCCGGCTGAAACGTCGATATATGCAATAAAAATAGAACTTCTCCCCTTTTCAATATCTTACTCATTATTTTAACGAGAAACAAATAGATGATTGAAAATGAAGTATTTAAGGTTATTATCTAATCAATTATGAGTTTGCATCATTTTTATCGTATATATATGAATTAATACCCATAGACTGTAAATTCACAAAAAACGTGGAAAACGGCAAAATATTGCCTAATTCGATGATATTTTGTTTAAGTCACATAAAGGAAAAGGGGATGATAAACGTTAAAATATTGCTAAATTCGATGATTTTTCGTACGAAACAAAATGCAAGAAAACTTCCTTAAAATGCAATATTATGCAAAATTCTGAGATTTGAAGGCCAAATCACATATCCTGATACTACATGAAATTGAATCGAAATATTGGTAAAAATGAATATATTTACGTAGTACCAAACTACATGAAAAACGTGAAAAAGTCACTATTTAACCATATTTGAGGATTTTAACTTCAAATCATAGAGCGAGATTTCGTATTATTTAGATCCAAGAAAAGACATATGACAATGTTGTTTCCAATAAAAATGATAAAAATCAATGTGTTTTCATTAGAATTAACTAAAATGTTCCTGATTTTCCGTTTATATTACCGAGGGAAGATGTACACGTAAAACCGCTCTAATCCGGCTGAAACGTCGATATATGCAATAAAAACCGAACTTCTCCACTTTTCAATATCTTACTCAGTATTTTAACGAGAAACAAATAGTTGATTGAAAATGAAGTATTTAAGGTTATTATCTAATCATTTTAATCATTAATCATAACTATTATGTGTTTGCATCATTTTTATCGTATATATAATGAATTAATACCAATAAACTGAATTTCACATAAACGTGGAAAAACTGGAAAATATTGCCTAATTCGATGATATTTTGTTTAAATTAAATAAAGGAAAAGGGGATGATAAACGTCAAAATATTGCTAAATTCGATGATTTTTCGTACGAAACAAAATGCAAGAAAACTTGCTTAAAATGCAATGTTATGCGAAATTCTGAGATTTGAAGGCCAAATCACATATCGTGATACTACATGAAATAGAATCGAAATATTGGTAAAAACGAATATATATACGTAATATCAAACTACATGATTAACGTGAAAAAGTCACTATTTTACCATATTTGAGGATTTTACCTTCAAATCATAGAGCGAGGTTTCGTATTATTTAGATCCAAGAAAAGACATATGACAATGTTGTTTCCAATACTAATGATAAAAAACAATGTGTTTTCATTAGAATTAACGAAAATGTTCCTGATTTTCCGTTTATATTACCAAGGGAAGATGTACACGTAAAACCGTTCTAATCCGGCTGAAACGTCGATATATGCAATAAAAACCGAACTTCTCCCCTTTTCAATATCTTACTCAGTATTTTAACGAGAAACAAATAGATGATTGAAAATGAAGTATTTAAGGTTATTATCTAATCAATTATGTGTTTGCATCATTTTTTTCGAATATATATGAATTAATACCCATAGACTGTAAATTCACAAAAACGTGGAAAACGGCAAAATATTGCCTAATTCGATGATATTTTGTTTAAGTCACATAAAGGAAAAGGGGATGATAAACGTCAAAATATTGCTAAATTCGATGATTTTTCGTACGAAACAAAATGCAAGAAAACTTGCTTAAAATGCAATATTATGCGAAATTCTGAGATTTGGAGGCCAAATCACATATCGTGATACTACATGAAATAGTATCGAAATATTGGTAAAAATGAATATATTTACGTAATATCAAACTACATGAAAAACGTGAAAAAGTCAATATATAACCATATTTGAGGATTTTAACTTCAAATCACAGAGCGAGGTTTCGTATTATTTAGATCCAAGAAAAGACATGACAATGTTGTTTCCAATACAAATGAAAAAAAATCAATGTGTTTTCATTAGTATTAACTAAAATGTTACTGATTTTCCGTTTATATTACCGATGGAAGATGTACACGAAAATCGCTCTATTCTGGCTGAAACGTCGATATATGCAATAAAAACCGAACTTCTCCCCTTTTCAATATCTTACTCAGTATTTTAACGAGAAACAAATAGATGATTGAAAATGAAGTATTTAAGGTTATTATCTAATCAATTATGTGTTTGCATCATTTTTATCGTATATATATGAATTAATACCCATAGACTGTAAATTCACAAAAACGTGGAAAACGGCAAAATATTGCCTAATTCGATGATATTTTGTTTAAGTCACATAAAGGAAAAGGGGATGATAAACGTCAAAATATTGCTAAATTCGATGATTTTTCGTACCAAACAAAATGCAAGAAAACTTGCTTAAAATGCAATATTATGCGAAATTCTGAGATTTGGAGGCCATATCACATATCGTGATACTACATGAAATAGTATCGAAATATTGGTAAAAATGAATATATTTACGTAATATCAAACTACATGAAAAACGTGAAAAAAGTCAATATATAACCATATTTGAGGATTTTAACTTCAAATCACAGAGCGAGGTTTCGTATTATTTAGATCCAAGAAAAGACATATGACAATGTTGTTTCCAATACAAATGATAAAAATCGATGTGTTTTCATTAGTATTAACTAAAATGTTACTGATTTTCCGTTTATATTACCGATGGAAGATGTAAACGAAAATCGCTCTATTCTGGCTGAAACGTCGATATATGCAATAAAAACAGAACTTCTCCCCTTTTCAATATCTTACTCAGTATTTTAACGAGAAACAAATAGATGATTAAAAATTAAGTATTTAAGGTTATTATCTAATCAATTATGTGTTTGCATCATTTTTATCGTATATATATGAATTAATACCCATAGACTGTAAATTCACAAAAACGTGGAAAACGGCAAAATATTGCCTAATTCGATGATATTTTGTTTAAGTCATATAAAGGAAAAGGGGATGATAAACGTCAAAATTTTGCTAAATTCGTTGATTTTTCGTACGAAACAAAATGCAAGAAAACTTCCTTAAAATGCAATATTATGCGAAATTCTGAGATTTGGAGGCCAAATCACATATCGTGATACTACATGAAATAGTGTCGAAATATTGGTAAAAATGAATATATTTACGTAATATCAAACAATATGAAAAACGTGAAAAAGTCAATATATAACCATATTTGAGGATTTTAACTTAAAATCACAGAGCGAGGTTTCGTATTATTTAGATCCAAGAAAAGACATGACAATGTTGTTTCCAATACAAATGATAAAAAATCAATGTGTTTTCATTAGTATTAACTAAAATGTTACTGATTTTCCGTTTATATTACCGATGGAAGATGTACACGAAAATCGCTCTATTCCGGCTGAAACGTCGATATATGCAATAAAAACCGAACTTCTCCCCCTTTCAATATCTTACTCAGTATTTTAACGAGAAACAAATATATGATTGAAAATGAAGTATTTAAGGTTATTATCTAATCAATTATGTGTTTGCATCATTTTTATCGTATATATATGAATTAATACCCATAGACTGTAAATTCACAAAAACGTGGAAAACGGCAAAATATTGCCTAATTCGATGATATTTTGTTTAAGTCACATAAAGGAAAAGGGGATGATAAACGTCAAAATATTGCTAAATTCGATGATTTTTCGTACGAAACAAAATGCAAGAAAACTTGCTTAAAATGCAATATTATGCGAAATTCTGAGATTTGTAGGCCAAATCACATATCGTGATACGACATGATATAGTTTCGAAATATTGGTAAAAATGAATATATTTACGTAATATCAAACAACATGAAAAACGTGAAAAAAGTCAATATATAACCATATTTGAGGATTTTAACTTCAAATCACAGAGCGAGGTTTCGTATTATTTAGATCCAAGAAAAGACATATGACAATGTTGTTTCCAATACAAATGATAAAAATCAATGTGTTTTCATTAGTATTAACTAAAATGTTACTGATTTTCCGTTTATATTACCGATGGAAGATGTACACGAAAATCGCTCTATTCCGGCTGAAACGTCGATATATGCAATAAAAATAGAACTTCTCCCCTTTTCAATATCTTACTCATTATTTTAACGAGAAACAAATAGATGATTGAAAATGAAGTATTTAAGGTTATTATCTAATCAATTATGAGTTTGCATCATTTTTATCGTATATATATGAATTAATACCCATAGACTGTAAATTCACAAAAAACGTGGAAAACGGCAAAATATTGCCTAATTCGATGATATTTTGTTTAAGTCACATAAAGGAAAAGGGGATGATAAACGTTAAAATATTGCTAAATTCGATGATTTTTCGTACGAAACAAAATGCAAGAAAACTTCCTTAAAATGCAATATTATGCAAAATTCTGAGATTTGAAGGCCAAATCACATATCCTGATACTACATGAAATTGAATCGAAATATTGGTAAAAATGAATATATTTACGTAGTACCAAACTACATGAAAAACGTGAAAAAGTCACTATTTAACCATATTTGAGGATTTTAACTTCAAATCATAGAGCGAGATTTCGTATTATTTAGATCCAAGAAAAGACATATGACAATGTTGTTTCCAATAAAAATGATAAAAATCAATGTGTTTTCATTAGAATTAACTAAAATGTTCCTGATTTTCCGTTTATATTACCGAGGGAAGATGTACACGTAAAACCGCTCTAATCCGGCTGAAACGTCGATATATGCAATAAAAACCGAACTTCTCCACTTTTCAATATCTTACTCAGTATTTTATCGAGAAACAAATAGTTGATTGAAAATGAAGTATTTAAGGTTATTATCTAATCATTTTAATCATTAATCATAACTATTATGTGTTTGCATCATTTTTATCGTATATATAATGAATTAATACCAATAAACTGAATTTCACATAAACGTGGAAAAACTGGAAAATATTGCCTAATTCGATGATATTTTGTTTAAATTAAATAAAGGAAAAGGGGATGATAAACGTCAAAATATTGCTAAATTCGATGATTTTTCGTACGAAACAAAATGCAAGAAAACTTGCTTAAAATGCAATGTTATGCGAAATTCTGAGATTTGAAGGCCAAATCACATATCGTGATACTACATGAAATAGAATCGAAATATTGGTAAAAACGAATATATATACGTAATATCAAACTACATGATTAACGTGAAAAAGTCACTATTTTACCATATTTGAGGATTTTACCTTCAAATCATAGAGCGAGGTTTCGTATTATTTAGATCCAAGAAAAGACATATGACAATGTTGTTTCCAATACTAATGATAAAAAACAATGTGTTTTCATTAGAATTAACGAAAATGTTCCTGATTTTCCGTTTATATTACCAAGGGAAGATGTACACGTAAAACCGTTCTAA
The DNA here is from genome assembly GCF_040958095.1 of Procambarus clarkii. Classification (NCBI taxonomy): domain Eukaryota; kingdom Metazoa; phylum Arthropoda; class Malacostraca; order Decapoda; family Cambaridae; genus Procambarus; species Procambarus clarkii. The sequence continues at coordinate 1,282,701 of NW_027189146.1, read as the reverse complement.
TCCGGCTGAAACGTCGATATATGCAATAAAAACCGAACTTCTCCCCTTTTCAATATCTTACTCAGTATTTTAACGAGAAACAAATAGATGATTGAAAATGAAGTATTTAAGGTTATTATCTAATCAATTATGTGTTTGCATCATTTTTTTCGAATATATATGAATTAATACCCATAGACTGTAAATTCACAAAAACGTGGAAAACGGCAAAATATTGCCTAATTCGATGATATTTTGTTTAAGTCACATAAAGGAAAAGGGGATGATAAACGTCAAAATATTGCTAAATTCGATGATTTTTCGTACGAAACAAAATGCAAGAAAACTTGCTTAAAATGCAATATTATGCGAAATTCTGAGATTTGGAGGCCAAATCACATATCGTGATACTACATGAAATAGTATCGAAATATTGGTAAAAATGAATATATTTACGTAATATCAAACTACATGAAAAACGTGAAAAAGTCAATATATAACCATATTTGAGGATTTTAACTTCAAATCACAGAGCGAGGTTTCGTATTATTTAGATCCAAGAAAAGACATGACAATGTTGTTTCCAATACAAATGAAAAAAAATCAATGTGTTTTCATTAGTATTAACTAAAATGTTACTGATTTTCCGTTTATATTACCGATGGAAGATGTACACGAAAATCGCTCTATTCTGGCTGAAACGTCGATATATGCAATAAAAACCGAACTTCTCCCCTTTTCAATATCTTACTCAGTATTTTAACGAGAAACAAATAGATGATTGAAAATGAAGTATTTAAGGTTATTATCTAATCAATTATGTGTTTGCATCATTTTTATCGTATATATATGAATTAATACCCATAGACTGTAAATTCACAAAAACGTGGAAAACGGCAAAATATTGCCTAATTCGATGATATTTTGTTTAAGTCACATAAAGGAAAAGGGGATGATAAACGTCAAAATATTGCTAAATTCGATGATTTTTCGTACCAAACAAAATGCAAGAAAACTTGCTTAAAATGCAATATTATGCGAAATTCTGAGATTTGGAGGCCATATCACATATCGTGATACTACATGAAATAGTATCGAAATATTGGTAAAAATGAATATATTTACGTAATATCAAACTACATGAAAAACGTGAAAAAAGTCAATATATAACCATATTTGAGGATTTTAACTTCAAATCACAGAGCGAGGTTTCGTATTATTTAGATCCAAGAAAAGACATATGACAATGTTGTTTCCAATACAAATGATAAAAATCGATGTGTTTTCATTAGTATTAACTAAAATGTTACTGATTTTCCGTTTATATTACCGATGGAAGATGTAAACGAAAATCGCTCTATTCTGGCTGAAACGTCGATATATGCAATAAAAACAGAACTTCTCCCCTTTTCAATATCTTACTCAGTATTTTAACGAGAAACAAATAGATGATTAAAAATTAAGTATTTAAGGTTATTATCTAATCAATTATGTGTTTGCATCATTTTTATCGTATATATATGAATTAATACCCATAGACTGTAAATTCACAAAAACGTGGAAAACGGCAAAATATTGCCTAATTCGATGATATTTTGTTTAAGTCATATAAAGGAAAAGGGGATGATAAACGTCAAAATTTTGCTAAATTCGTTGATTTTTCGTACGAAACAAAATGCAAGAAAACTTGCTTAAAATGCAATATTATGCGAAATTCTGAGATTTGGAGGCCAAATCACATATCGTGATACTACATGAAATAGAATCGAAATATTGGTAAAAATGAATATATTTACGTAATATCAAACAATATGAAAAACGTGAAAAAAGTCAATATATAACCATATTTGAGGATTTTAACTTCAAATCACAGAGCGAGATTTCGTATTATTTAGATCCAAGAAAAGACATATGACAATGTTGTTTCCAATACAAATGATAAAAATCGATGTGTTTTCATTAGTATTAACTAAAATGTTACTGATTTTCCGTTTATATTACCGATGGAAGATGTAAACGAAAATCGCTCTATTCTGGCTGAAACGTCGATATATGCAATAAAAACAGAACTTCTCCCCTTTTCAATATCTTACTCAGTATTTTAACGAGAAACAAATAGATGATTGAAAATGAAGTATTTAAGGTTATTATCTAATCAATTATGTGTTTGCATCATTTTTATCGTATATATATGAATTAATACCCATAGACTGTAAATCCACAAAAACGTGGAAAACGGCAAAATATTGCCTAATTCGATGATATTTTGTTTAAGTCACATAAAGGAAAAGGGGATGATAAACGTTAAAATATTGCTAAATTCGATGATTTTTCGTACGAAACAAAATGCAAGAAAACTTCCTTAAAATGCAATATTATGCAAAATTCTGAGATTTGAAGGCCAAATCACATATCGTGATACTACATGAAATAGAATCGAAATATTGGTAAAAATGAATATATTTACGTAGTACCAAACTACATGAAAAACGTGAAAAAGTCACTATTTAACCATATTTGAGGATTTTAACTTCAAATCATAGAGCGAGATTTCGTATTATTTAGATCCAAGAAAAGACATATGACAATGTTGTTTCCAATACAAATGATAAAAATCAATGTGTTTTCATTAGAATTAACTAAAATGTTCCTGATTTTCCGTTTATATTACCGAGGGAAGATGTACACGTAAAACCGCTCTAATCCGGCTGAAACGTCGATATATGCAATAGAAACCGAACTTCTCAACTTTTCAATATCTTACTCAGTATTTTAACGAGAAACAAATAGTTGATTGAAAATGAAGTATTTAAAGTTATTATCTAATCATTTTAATCATTAATCATAATTATTATGTGTTTGCATCATTTTTATCGTATATATAATGAATTAATACCAATAAACTGAATTTCACATAAACGTGGAAAAACTGCAAAATATTGCCTAATTCGATGATATTTTGTTTTAATTAAATAAAGGAAAAGGGGATGATAAACGTCAAAATATTGCTAAATTCGATGATTTTTCGTACGAAACAAAATGCAAGAAAACTTGCTTAAAATGCAATATTATGCGAAATGTTGAGATTTGAAGGCCAAATCACATATCGTGATACTACATGAAATTGAATCGAAATATTGGTAAAAACGAATATATATACGTAATATCAAACAATATGAAAAACGTGAAAAAAGTCAATATATAACCATATTTGAGGATTTTAACTTCAAATCACAGAGCGAGGTTTCGTATTATTTAGATCCAAGAAAAGACATATGACAATGTTGTTTCCAATACAAATGATAAAAATCGATGTGTTTTCATTAGTATTAACTAAAATGTTACTGATTTTCCGTTTATATTACCGATGGAAGATGTAAACGAAAATCGCTCTATTCTGGCTGAAACGTCGATATATGCAATAAAAACAGAACTTCTCCCCTTTTCAATATCTTACTCAGTATTTTAACGAGAAACAAATAGATGATTGAAAATGAAGTATTTAAGGTTATTATCTAATCAATTATGTGTTTGCATCATTTTTATCGTATATATATGAATTAATACCCATAGACTGTAAATCCACAAAAACGTGGAAAACGGCAAAATATTGCCTAATTCGATGATATTTTGTTTAAGTCACATAAAGGAAAAGGGGATGATAAACGTTAAAATATTGCTAAATTCGATGATTTTTCGTACGAAACAAAATGCAAGAAAACTTCCTTAAAATGCAATATTATGCAAAATTCTGAGATTTGAAGGCCAAATCACATATCGTGATACTACATGAAATAGAATCGAAATATTGGTAAAAATGAATATATTTACGTAGTACCAAACTACATGAAAAACGTGAAAAAGTCACTATTTAACCATATTTGAGGATTTTAACTTCAAATCATAGAGCGAGATTTCGTATTATTTAGATCCAAGAAAAGACATATGACAATGTTGTTTCCAATACAAATGATAAAAATCAATGTGTTTTCATTAGAATTAACTAAAATGTTCCTGATTTTCCGTTTATATTACCGAGGGAAGATGTACACGTAAAACCGCTCTAATCCGGCTGAAACGTCGATATATGCAATAGAAACCGAACTTCTCAACTTTTCAATATCTTACTCAGTATTTTAACGAGAAACAAATAGTTGATTGAAAATGAAGTATTTAAAGTTATTATCTAATCATTTTAATCATTAATCATAATTATTATGTGTTTGCATCATTTTTATCGTATATATAATGAATTAATACCAATAAACTGAATTTCACATAAACGTGGAAAAACTGCAAAATATTGCCTAATTCGATGATATTTTGTTTTAATTAAATAAAGGAAAAGGGGATGATAAACGTCAAAATATTGCTAAATTCGATGATTTTTCGTACGAAACAAAATGCAAGAAAACTTGCTTAAAATGCAATATTATGCGAAATGTTGAGATTTGAAGGCCAAATCACATATCGTGATACTACATGAAATTGAATCGAAATATTGGTAAAAACGAATATATATACGTAATATCAAACTACATGATTAACGTGAAAAAGTCACTATTTTACCATATTTGAGGATTTTACCTTCAAATCATAGAGCGAGGTTTCGTATTATTTAGATCCAAGAAAAGACATATGAAAATGTTGTTTCCAATACAAATGATAAAAAACAATGTGTTTTCATTAGAATTAACTAAAATGTTCCTGATTTTCCGTTTATATTACCGAGGGAAGATGTACACGTAAAACCGCTCTAATCCGGCTGAAACGTCGATATATGCAATAAAAACCGAACTTCTCCACTTTTCAATATCTTACTCAGTATTTTAACGAGAAACAAATAGTTGATTGAAAATGAAGTATTTAAGGTTATTATCTAATCATTTTAATCATTAATCATAACTATTATGTGTTTGCATCATTTTTATCGTATATATAATGAATTAATACCAATAAACTGAATTTCACATAAACGTGGAAAAACTGCAAAATATTGCCAAATTCGATGATATTTTGTTTAAATTAAATAAAGGAAAAGGGGATGATAAACGTCAAAATATTGCTAAATTCGATGATTTTTCGTACGAAACAAAATGCAAGAAAACTTGCTTAAAATGCAATATTATGCGAAATTCTGAGATTTGAAGGCCAAATCACATATCGTGATACTACATGAAATAGAATCGAAATATTGGTAATAATGAATATATTTACGTAATATCAAACTACATGATTAACGTGAAAAAGTCACTATTTTACCTTATTTGAGGATTTTACCTTCAAATCATAGAGCGAGGTTTCGTATTATTTAGATCCAAGAAAAGACATATGACAATGTTGTTTCCAATACAAATGACAAAAAACAATGTGTTTTCATTAGAATTAACTAAAATGTTCCTGATTTTCCGTTTATATTACCAAGGGAAGATGTACACGTAAAACCGTTCTAATCCGGCTGAAACGTCGATATATGCAATAAAAACCGAACTTCTCCCCTTTTCAATATCTTACTCGGTATTTTAACGAGAAACAAACAGATGATTGAAAATGAAGTATTTAAGTTTATTATCTAATCAATTATGTGTTTGCATCATTTTTATCGTATATATATGAATTAATACCCATGCACTGTAAATTCACAAAAACGTGGAAAACGGCAAAATATTGCCTAATTCGATGATATTTTGTTTAAGTCACATAAAGGAAAAGGGGATGATAAACGTCAAAATATTGCTAAATTCGATGATTTTTCTTACGAAACAAAATGCAAGAAAACTTCCTTAAAATGCAATATTATGCGAAATTCTGAGATTTGGAGGCCAAATCACATATCGTGATACAACATGAAATAGTGTCGAAATATTGGTAAAAATGAATATATTTACGTAATATCAAACAATATGAAAAACGTGAAAAAAGTCAATATATAACCATATTTGAGGATTTTAACTTCAAATCACAGAGCGAGGTTTCGTATTATTTAGATCCAAGAAAAGACATGACAATGTTGTTTCCAATACAAATGATAAAAAATCAATGTGTTTTCATTAGTATTAACTAAAATGTTACTGATTTTCCGTTTATATTACCGATGGAAGATGTACACGAAAATCGCTCTATTCCGGCTGAAACGTCGATATATGCAATAAAAACCGAACTTCTCCCCCTTTCAATATCTTACTCAGTATTTTAACGAGAAACAAATAGATGATTGAAAATGAAGTATTTAAGGTTATTATCTAATCAATTATGTGTTTGCATCATTTTTATCGTATATATATGAATTAATACCCATAGACTGTAAATTCACAAAAACGTGGAAAACGGCAAAATATTGCCTAATTCGATGATATTTTGTTTAAGTCATATAAAGGAAAAGGGGATGATAAACGTCAAAATATTGCTAAATTCGATGATTTTTCGTACGAAACAAAATGCAAGAAAACTTGCTTAAAATGCAATATTATGCGAAATTCTGAGATTTGGAGGCCAAATCACATATCGTGATACGACATGATATAGTTTCGAAATATTGGTAAAAATTAATATATTTACGTAATATCAAACAACATGAAAAACGTGAAAAAAGTCAATATATAACCATATTTGAGGATTTAACTTCAAATCACAGAGCGAGGTTTCGTATTATTTAGATCCAAGAAAAGACATATGACAATGTTGTTTCCAATACAAATGATAAAAATCAATGTGTTTTCATTAGTATTAACTAAAATGTTACTGATTTTCCGTTTATATTACCGATGGAAGATGTACACGAAAATCGCTCTATTCCGGCTGAAACGTCGATATATGCAATAAAAATAGAACTTCTCCCCTTTTCAATATCTTACTCAGTATTTTAACGAGAAACAAATAGATGATTGAAAATGAAGTATTTAAGGTTATTATCTAATCAATTATGTGTTTGCATCATTTTTATCGTATATATATGAATTAATACCCATAGACTGTAAATTCACAAAAACGTGGAAAACGGCAAAATATTGCCTAATTCGATGATATTTTGTTTAAGTCACATAAAGGAAAAGGGGATGATAAACGTTAAAATATTGCTAAATTCGATGATTTTTCGTACGAAACAAAATGCAAGAAAACTTCCTTAAAATGCAATATTATGCAAAATTCTGAGATTTGAAGGCCAAATCACATATCGTGATACTACATGAAATTGAATCGAAATATTGGTAAAAATGAATATATTTACGTAGTACCAAACTACATGAAAAACGTGAAAAAGTCACTATTTAACCATATTTGAGGATTTTAACTTCAAATCATAGAGCGAGATTTCGTATTATTTAGATCCAAGAAAAGACATATGACAATGTTGTTTCCAATAAAAATGATAAAAATCAATGTGTTTTCATTAGAATTAACTAAAATGTTCCTGATTTTCCGTTTATATTACCGAGGGAAGATGTACACGTAAAACCGCTCTAATCCGGCTGAAACGTCGATATATGCAATAAAAACCGAACTTCTCCACTTTTCAATATCTTACTCAGTATTTTAACGAGAAACAAATAGTTGATTGAAAATGAAGTATTTAAGGTTATTAGCTAATCATTTTAATCATTAATCATAACTATTATGTGTTTGCATCATTTTTATCGTATATATAATGAATTAATACCAATAAACTGAATTTCACATAAACGTGGAAAAACTGGAAAATATTGCCTAATTCGATGATATTTTGTTTAAATTAAATAAAGGAAAAGGGGATGATAAACGTCAAAATATTGCTAAATTCGATGATTTTTCGTACGAAACAAAATGCAAGAAAACTTGCTTAAAATGCAATGTTATGCGAAATTCTGAGATTTGAAGGCCAAATCACATATCGTGATACTACATGAAATAGAATCGAAATATTGGTAAAAACGAATATATATACGTAATATCAAACTACATGATTAACGTGAAAAAGTCACTATTTTACCATATTTGAGGATTTTACCTTCAAATCATAGAGCGAGGTTTCGTATTATTTAGATCCAAGAAAAGACATATGACAATGTTGTTTCCAATACTAATGATAAAAAACAATGTGTTTTCATTAGAATTAACGAAAATGTTCCTGATTTTCCGTTTATATTACCAAGGGAAGATGTACACGTAAAACCGTTCTAATCCGGCTGAAACGTCGATATATGCAATAAAAACCGAACTTCTCCCCTTTTCAATATCTTACTCAGTATTTTAACGAGAAACAAATAGATGATTGAAAATGAAGTATTTAAGGTTATTATCTAATCAATTATGTGTTTGCATAATTTTTTTCGTATATATATGAATTAATACCCATAGACTGTAAATTCACAAAAACGTGGAAAACGGCAAAATATTGCCTAATTCGATGATATTTTGTTTAAGTCACATAAAGGAAAAGGGGATGATAAACGTCAAAATATTGCTAAATTCGATGATTTTTCGTACGAAACAAAATGCAAGAAAACTTGCTTAAAATGCAATATTATGCGAAATTCTGAGATTTGGAGGCCAAATCACATATCGTGATACTACATGAAATAGTATCGAAATATTGGTAAAAATGAATATATTTACGTAATATCAAACTACATGAAAAACGTGAAAAAGTCAATATATAACCATATTTGAGGATTTTAACTTCAAATCACAGAGCGAGGTTTCGTATTATTTAGATCCAAGAAAAGACATGACAATGTTGTTTCCAATACAAATGAAAAAAAATCAATGTGTTTTCATTAGTATTAACTAAAATGTTACTGATTTTCCGTTTATATTACCGATGGAAGATGTACACGAAAATCGCTCTATTCTGGCTGAAACGTCGATATATGCAATAAAAACCGAACTTCTCCCCTTTTCAATATCTTACTCAGTATTTTAACGAGAAACAAATAGATGATTGAAAATGAAGTATTTAAGGTTATTATCTAATCAATTATGTGTTTGCATCATTTTTATCGTATATATATGAATTAATACCCATAGACTGTAAATTCACAAAAACGTGGAAAACGGCAAAATATTGCCTAATTCGATGATATTTTGTTTAAGTCACATAAAGGAAAAGGGGATGATAAACGTCAAAATATTGCTAAATTCGATGATTTTTCGTACCAAACAAAATGCAAGAAAACTTGCTTAAAATGCAATATTATGCGAAATTCTGAGATTTGGAGGCCATATCACATATCGTGATACTACATGAAATAGTATCGAAATATTGGTAAAAATGAATATATTTACGTAATATCAAACTACATGAAAAACGTGAAAAAAGTCAATATATAACCATATTTGAGGATTTTAACTTCAAATCACAGAGCGAGGTTTCGTATTATTTAGATCCAAGAAAAGACATATGACAATGTTGTTTCCAATACAAATGATAAAAATCGATGTGTTTTCATTAGTATTAACTAAAATGTTACTGATTTTCCGTTTATATTACCGATGGAAGATGTAAACGAAAATCGCTCTATTCTGGCTGAAACGTCGATATATGCAATAAAAACAGAACTTCTCCCCTTTTCAATATCTTACTCAGTATTTTAACGAGAAACAAATAGATGATTAAAAATTAAGTATTTAAGGTTATTATCTAATCAATTATGTGTTTGCATCATTTTTATCGTATATATATGAATTAATACCCATAGACTGTAAATTCACAAAAACGTGGAAAACGGCAAAATATTGCCTAATTCGATGATATTTTGTTTAAGTCATATAAAGGAAAAGGGGATGATAAACGTCAAAATATTGCTAAATTCGTTGATTTTTCGTACGAAACAAAATGCAAGAAAACTTGCTTAAAATGCAATATTATGCGAAATTCTGAGATTTGGAGGCCAAATCACATATCGTGATACTACATGAAATAGAATCGAAATATTGGTAAAAATGAATATATTTACGTAATATCAAACAATATGAAAAACGTGAAAAAAGTCAATATATAACCATATTTGAGGATTTTAACTTCAAATCACAGAGCGAGGTTTCGTATTATTTAGATCCAAGAATAGACATATGACAATGTTGTTTCCAATACAAATGATAAAAATCGATGTGTTTTCATTAGTATTAACTAAAATGTTACTGATTTTCCGTTTATATTACCGATGGAAGATGTAAACGAAAATCGCTCTATTCTGGCTGAAACGTCGATATATGCAATAAAAACAGAACTTCTCCCCTTTTCAATATCTTACTCAGTATTTTAACGAGAAACAAATAGATGATTGAAAATGAAGTATTTAAGGTTATTATCTAATCAATTATGTGTTTGCATCATTTTTATCGTATATATATGAATTAATACCCATAGACTGTAAATTCACAAAAACGTGGAAAACGGCAAAATATTGCCTAATTCGATGATATTTTGTTTAAGTCACATAAAGGAAAAGGGGATGATAAACGTCAAAATATTGCTAAATTCGATGATTTTTCGTACCAAACAAAATGCAAGAAAACTTGCTTAAAATGCAATATTATGCGAAATTCTGAGATTTGGAGGCCAAATCACATATCGTGATACTACATGAAATAGAATCGAAATATTGGTAAAAATGAATATATTTACGTAATATCAAACAATATGAAAAACGTGAAAAAAGTCAATATATAACCATATTTGAGGATTTTAACTTCAAATCACAGAGCGAGGTTTCGTATTATTTAGATCCAAGAAAAGACATATGACAATGTTGTTTCCAATACAAATGATAAAAATCGATGTGTTTTCATTAGTATTAACTAAAATGTTACTGATTTTCCGTTTATATTACCGATGGAAGATGTAAACGAAAATCGCTCTATTCTGGCTGAAACGTCGATATATGCAATAAAAACAGAACTTCTCCCCTTTTCAATATCTTACTCAGTATTTTAACGAGAAACAAATAGATGATTGAAAATGAAGTATTTAAGGTTATTATCTAATCAATTATGTGTTTGCATCATTTTTATCGTATATATATGAATTAATACCCATAGACTGTAAATTCACAAAAACGTGGAAAACGGCAAAATATTGCCTAATTCGATGATATTTTGTTTAAGTCACATAAAGGAAAAGGGGATGATAAACGTCAAAATATTGCTAAATTCGATGATTTTTCGTACCAAACAAAATGCAAGAAAACTTGCTTAAAATGCAATATTATGCGAAATTCTGAGATTTGGAGGCCATATCACATATCGTGATACTACATGAAATAGTATCGAAATATTGGTAAAAATGAATATATTTACGTAATATCAAACTACATGAAAAACGTGAAAAAAGTCAATATATAACCATATTTGAGGATTTTAACTTCAAATCACAGAGCGAGGTTTCGTATTATTTAGATCCAAGAAAAGACATATGACAATGTTGTTTCCAATACAAATGATAAAAATCGATGTGTTTTCATTAGTATTAACTAAAATGTTACTGATTTTCCGTTTATATTACCGATGGAAGATGTAAACGAAAATCGCTCTATTCTGGCTGAAACGTCGATATATGCAATAAAAACAGAACTTCTCCCCTTTTCAATATCTTACTCAGTATTTTAACGAGAAACAAATAGATGATTAAAAATTAAGTATTTAAGGTTATTATCTAATCAATTATGTGTTTGCATCATTTTTATCGTATATATATGAATTAATACCCATAGACTGTAAATTCACAAAAACGTGGAAAACGGCAAAATATTGCCTAATTCGATGATATTTTGTTTAAGTCATATAAAGGAAAAGGGGATGATAAACGTCAAAATATTGCTAAATTCGTTGATTTTTCGTACGAAACAAAATGCAAGAAAATTTGCTTAAAATGCAATATTATGCGAAATTCTGAGATTTGGAGGCCAAATCACATATCGTGATACTACATGAAATAGAATCGAAATATTGGTAAAAATGAATATATTTACGTAATATCAAACAATATGAAAAACGTGAAAAAAGTCAATATATAACCATATTTGAGGATTTTAACTTCAAATCACAGAGCGAGGTTTCGTATTATTTAGATCCAAGAAAAGACATGACAATGTTGTTTCCAATACAAATGATAAAAAATCAATGTGTTTTCATTAGTATTAACTAAAATGTTACTGATTTTCCGTTTATATTACCGATGGAAGATGTACACGAAAATCGCTCTATTCCGGCTGAAACGTCGATATATGCAATAAAAACCTAACTTCTCCCCTTTTCAATATCTTACTTAGTATTTTAACGAGAAACAAATAGATGATTGAAAATGAAGTATTTAAGGTTATTATCTAATCAATTATGTGTTTGCATCATTTTTATCGTATATATATGAATTAATACCCATAGACTGTAAATTCACAAAAACGTGGAAAACGGCAAAATATTGCCTAATTCGATGATATTTTGTTTAAGTCACATAAAGGAAAAGGGATGATAAACGTCAAAATATTGCTAAATTCGATGATTTTTCGTACGAAACAAAATGCAAGAAAACTTGCTTAAAATGCAATATTATGCGAAATTCTGAGATTTGAAGGCCAAATCACATATCGTGATACTACATGAAATAGTATCGAAATATTGGTAAAAATGAATATATTTACGTAATATCAAACTACATGAAAAACGTGAAAAAAGTCAATATATAACCATATTTGAGGATTTTAACTTCAAATCACAGAGCGAGGTTTCGTATTATTTAGATCCAAGAAAAGACATATGACAATGTTGTTTCCAATACAAATGATAAAAATCAATGTGTTTTCATTAGTATTAACTAAAATGTTACTGATTTTCCGTTTATATTACCGATGGAAGATGTACACGAAAATCGCTCTATTCCGGCTGAAACGTCGATATATGCAATAAAAATAGAACTTCTCCCCTTTTCAATATCTTACTCAGTATTTTAACGAGAAACAAATAGATGATTGAAAATGAAGTATTTAAGGTTATTATCTAATCAATTATGTGTTTGCATCATTTTTATCGTATATATATGAATTAATACCCATAGACTGTAAATTCACAAAAACGTGGAAAACGGCAAAATATTGCCTAATTCGATGATATTTTGTTTAAGTCACATAAAGGAAAAGGGGATGATAAACGTTAAAATATTGCTAAATTCGATGATTTTTCGTACGAAACAAAATGCAAGAAAACTTCCTTAAAATGCAATATTATGCAAAATTCTGAGATTTGAAGGCCAAATCACATATCGTGATACTACATGAAATAGAATCGAAATATTGGTAAAAATGAATATATTTACGTAGTACCAAACTACATGAAAAACGTGAAAAAGTCACTATTTAACCATATTTGAGGATTTTAACTTCAAATCATAGAGCGAGATTTCGTATTATTTAGATCCAAGAAAAGACATATGACAATGTTGTTTCCAATACAAATGATAAAAATCAATGTGTTTTCATTAGAATTAACTAAAATGTTCCTGATTTTCCGTTTATATTACCGAGGGAAGATGTACACGTAAAACCGCTCTAATCCGGCAAAACGTCGATATATGCAATAAAAACCGAACTTCTCCACTTTTCAATATCTTACTCAGTATTTTAACGAGAAACAAATAGTTGATTGAAAATGAAGTATTTAAGGTTATTATCTAATCATTTTAATCATTAATCATAACTATTATGTGTTTGCATCATTTTTATCGTATATATAATGAATTAATACCAATAAACTGAATTTCACATAAACGTGGAAAAACTGCAAAATATTGCCAAATTCGATGATATTTTGTTTAAATTAAATAAAGGAAAACGGGATGATAAACGTCAAAATATTGCTAAATTCGATGATTTTTCGTACGAAACAAAATGCAAGAAAACTTGCTTAAAATGCAATATTATGCGAAATTCTGAGATTTGAAGGCCAAATCACATATCGTGATACTACATGAAATAGAATCGAAATATTGGTAAAAATGAATATATTTACGTAATATCAAACTACATGATTAACGTGAAAAAGTCACTATTTTACCTTATTTGAGGATTTTACCTTCAAATCATAGAGCGAGGTTTCGTATTATTTAGATCCAAGAAAAGACATATGACAATGTTGTTTCGAATACAAATGATAAAAAACAATGTTTTCATTAGAATTAACTAAAATGTTCCTGATTTTCCGTTTATATTGCCAAGGGAAGATGTACACGTAAAACCGTTCTAATCCGGCTGAAACGTCGATATATGCAATAAAAACCGAACTTCTCCCCTTTTCAATATCTTACTCAGTATTTTAACGAGAAACAAACAGATGATTGAAAATGAAGTATTTAAGTTTATTATCTAATCAATTATGTGTTTGCATCATTTTTATCGTATATATATGAATTAATACCCATAGACTGTAAATTCACAAAAACGTGGAAAACGGCAAAATATTGCCTAATTCGATGATATTTTGTTTAAGTCACATAAAGGAAAAGGGGATGATAAACGTCAAAATATTGTTAATTCGATGATTTTTCGTACGAAACAAAATGCAAGAAAACTTGCTTAAAATGCAATATTATGCGAAATTCTGAGATTTGGAGGCCAAATCACATATCGTGATACTACATGAAATAGTATCGAAATATTGGTAAAAATGAATATATTTACGTAATATCAAACAATATGAAAAACGTGAAAAAAGTCAATATATAACCATATTTGAGGATTTTAACTTCAAATCACAGAGCGAGGTTTCGTATTATTTAGATCCAAGAAAAGACATGACAATGTTGTTTCCAATACAAATGATAAAAAATCAATGTGTTTTCATTAGTATTAACTAAAATGTTACTGATTTTCCGTTTATATTACCGATGGAAGATGTACACGAAAATCGCTCTATTCCGGCTGAAACGTCGATATATGCAATAAAAACCTAACTTCTCCCCTTTTCAATATCTTACTTAGTATTTTAACGAGAAACAAATAGATGATTGAAAATGAAGTATTTAAGGTTATTATCTAATCAATTATGTGTTTGCATCATTTTTATCGTATATATATGAATTAATTCCCATAGACTGTAAATTCACAAAAACGTGGAAAACGGCAAAATATTGCCTAATTCGATGATATTTTGTTTAAGTCACATAAAGGAAAAGGGATGATAAACGTCAAAATATTGCTAAATTCGATGATTTTTCGTACGAAACAAAATGCAAGAAAACTTGCTTAAAATGCAATATTATGCGAAATTCTGAGATTTGAAGGCCAAATCACATATCGTGATACTACATGAAATAGTATCGAAATATTGGTAAAAATGAATATATTTACGTAATATCAAACTACATGAAAAACGTGAAAAAAGTCAATATATAACCATATTTGAGGATTTTAACTTCAAATCACAGAGCGAGGTTTCGTATTATTTAGATCCAAGAAAAGACATATGACAATGTTGTTTCCAATACAAATGATAAAAATCAATGTGTTTTCATTAGTATTAACTAAAATGTTACTGATTTTCCGTTTATATTACCGATGGAAGATGTACACGAAAATCGCTCTATTCCGGCTGAAACGTCGATATATGCAATAAAAATAGAACTTCTCCCCTTTTCAATATCTTACTCAGTATTTTAACGAGAAACAAATAGATGATTGAAAATGAAGTATTTAAGGTTATTATCTAATCAATTATGTGTTTGCATCATTTTTATCGTATATATATGAATTAATACCCATAGACTGTAAATTCACAAAAACGTGGAAAACGGCAAAATATTGCCTAATTCGATGATATTTTGTTTAAGTCACATAAAGGAAAAGGGGATGATAAACGTTAAAATATTGCTAAATTCGATGATTTTTCGTACGAAACAAAATGCAAGAAAACTTCCTTAAAATGCAATATTATGCAAAATTCTGAGATTTGAAGGCCAAATCACATATCGTGATACTACATGAAATAGAATCGAAATATTGGTAAAAATGAATATATTTACGTAGTACCAAACTACATGAAAAACGTGAAAAAGTCACTATTTAACCATATTTGAGGATTTTAACTTCAAATCATAGAGCGAGATTTCGTATTATTTAGATCCAAGAAAAGACATATGACAATGTTGTTTCCAATACAAATGATAAAAATCAATGTGTTTTCATTAGAATTAACTAAAATGTTCCTGATTTTCCGTTTATATTACCGAGGGAAGATGTACACGTAAAACCGCTCTAATCCGGCAAAACGTCGATATATGCAATAAAAACCGAACTTCTCCACTTTTCAATATCTTACTCAGTATTTTAACGAGAAACAAATAGTTGATTGAAAATGAAGTATTTAAGGTTATTATCTAATCATTTTAATCATTAATCATAACTATTATGTGTTTGCATCATTTTTATCGTATATATAATGAATTAATACCAATAAACTGAATTTCACATAAACGTGGAAAAACTGCAAAATATTGCCAAATTCGATGATATTTTGTTTAAATTAAATAAAGGAAAACGGGATGATAAACGTCAAAATATTGCTAAATTCGATGATTTTTCGTACGAAACAAAATGCAAGAAAACTTGCTTAAAATGCAATATTATGCGAAATTCTGAGATTTGAAGGCCAAATCACATATCGTGATACTACATGAAATAGAATCGAAATATTGGTAAAAATGAATATATTTACGTAATATCAAACTACATGATTAACGTCAAAAAGTCACTATTTTACCTTATTTGAGGATTTTACCTTCAAATCATAGAGCGAGGTTTCGTATTATTTAGATCCAAGAAAAGACATATGACAATGTTGTTTCGAATACAAATGATAAAAAACAATGTTTTCATTAGAATTAACTAAAATGTTCCTGATTTTCCGTTTATATTGCCAAGGGAAGATGTACACGTAAAACCGTTCTAATCCGGCTGAAACGTCGATATATGCAATAAAAACCGAACTTCTCCCCTTTTCAATATCTTACTCAGTATTTTAACGAGAAACAAACAGATGATTGAAAATGAAGTATTTAAGTTTATTATCTAATCAATTATGTGTTTGCATCATTTTTATCGTATATATATGAATTAATACCCATAGACTGTAAATTCACAAAAACGTGGAAAACGGCAAAATATTGCCTAATTCGATGATATTTTGTTTAAGTCACATAAAGGAAAAGGGGATGATAAACGTCAAAATATTGTTAATTCGATGATTTTTCGTACGAAACAAAATGCAAGAAAACTTGCTTAAAATGCAATATTATGCGAAATTCTGAGATTTGGAGGCCAAATCACATATCGTGATACTACATGAAATAGTATCGAAATATTGGTAAAAATGAATATATTTACGTAATATCAAACTACATGAAAAACGTGAAAAAAGTCAATATATAACCATATTTGAGGATTTTAACTTCAAATCACAGAGCGAGGTTTCGTATTATTTAGATCCAAGAAAAGACATGACAATGTTGTTTCCAATACAAATGATAAAAAATCAATGTGTTTTCATTAGTATTAACTAAAATGTTACTGATTTTCCGTTTATATTACCGATGGAAGATGTACACGAAAATCGCTCTATTCCGGCTGAAACGTCGATATATGCAATAAAAACCTAACTTCTCCCCTTTTCAATATCTTACTCAGTATTTTAACGAGAAACAAATAGATGATTGAAAATGAAGTATTTAAGGTTATTATCTAATCAATTATGTGTTTGCATCATTTTTATCGTATATATATGAATTAATACCCATAGACTGTAAATTCACAAAAACGTGGAAAACGGCAAAATATTGCCTAATTCGATGATATTTTGTTTAAGTCACATAAAGGAAAAGGGGATGATAAACGTCAAAATATTGCTAAATTCGATGATTTTTCGTACGAAACAAAATGCAAGAAAACTTGCTTAAAATGCAATATTATGCGAAATTCTGAGATTTGGAGGCCAAATCACATATCGTGATACTACATGAAATAATATCGAAATTTTGGTAAAAATGAATATATTTACGTAATATCAAACTACATGAAAAACGTGAAAAAGTCAATATATAACCATATTTGAGGATTTTAACTTCAAATCACAGAGCGAGGTTTCGTATTATTTAGATCCAAGAAAAGACATGACAATGTTGTTTCCAATACAAATGAAAAAAAAATCAATGTGTTTTCATTAGTATTAACTAAAATGTTACTGATTTTCCGTTTATATTACCGATGGAAGATGTACACGAAAATCGCTCTATTCTGGCTAAACGTCGATATATGCAATAAAAACCGAACTTCTCCCCTTTTCAATATCTTACTCAGTATTTTAACGAGAAACAAATAGATGATTGAAAATGAAGTATTTAAGGTTATTATCTAATCAATTATGTGTTTGCATCATTTTTATCGTATATATATGAATTAATACCCATAGACTGTAAATTCACAAAAACGTGGAAAACGGCAAAATATTGCCTAATTCGATGATATTTTGTTTAAGTCACATAAAGGAAAAGGGGATGATAAACGTCAAAATATTGCTAAATTCGATGATTTTTCGTACCAAACAAAATGCAAGAAAACTTGCTTAAAATGCAATATTATGCGAAATTCTGAGATTTGGAGGCCATATCACATATCGTGATACTTCATGAAATAGTATCGAAATATTGGTAAAAATTAATATATTTACGTAATATCAAACTACATGAAAAACGTGAAAAAAGTCAATATATAACCATATTTGAGGATTTTAACTTCAAATCACAGAGCGAGGTTTCGTATTATTTAGATCCAAGAAAAGACATATGACAATGTTGTTTCCAATACAAATGATAAAAATCGATGTGTTTTCATTAGTATTAACTAAAATGTTACTGATTTTCCGTTTATATTACCGATGGAAGATGTAAACGAAAATCGCTCTATTCTGGCTGAAACGTCGATATATGCAATAAAAACAGAACTTCTCCCCTTTTCAATATCTTACTCAGTATTTTAACGAGAAACAAATAGATGATTAAAAATTAAGTATTTAAGGTTATTATCTAATCAATTATGTGTTTGCATCATTTTTATCGTATATATATGAATTAATACCCATAGACTGTAAATTCACAAAAACGTGGAAAACGGCAAAATATTGCCTAATTCGATGATATTTTGTTTAAGTCACATAAAGGAAAAGGGGATGATAAACGTTAAAATATTGCTAAATTCGATGATTTTTCGTACGAAACAAAATGCAAGAAAACTTCCGTAAAATGCAATATTATGCACAATTCTGAGATTTGAAGGCCAAATCACATATCGTGATACTACATGAAATTGAATCGAAATATTGGTAAAAATGAATATATTTACGTAGTACCAAACTACATGAAAAACGTGAAAAAGTCACTATTTAACCATATTTGAGGATTTTAACTTCAAATCATAGAGCGAGATTTCGTATTATTTAGATCCAAGAAAAGACATATGACAATGTTGTTTCCAATACAAATGATAACAATCAATGTGTTTTCATTAGAATTAACTAAAATGTTCCTGATTTTCCGTTTATATTACCGAGGGAAGATGTACACGTAAAACCGCTCTAATCCGGCTGAAACGTCGATATATGCAATAAAAACCGAACTTCTCCACTTTTCAATATCTTACTCAGTATTTTAACGAGAAACAAATAGTTGATTGAAAATGAAGTATTTAAGGTTATTATCTAATCATTTTAATCATTAATCATAACTATTATGTGTTTGCATCATTTTTATCGTATATATAATGAATTAATACCAATAAACTGAATTTCACATAAACGTGGAAAAACTGGAAAATATTGCCTAATTCGATGATATTTTGTTTAAATTAAATAAAGGAAAAGGGGATGATAAACGTCAAAATATTGCTAAATTCGATGATTTTTCGTTCGAAACAAAATGCAAGAAAACTTGCTTAAAATGCAATATTATGCGAAATTCTGAGATTTGAAGGCCAAATCACATATCGTGATACTACATGAAATAGAATCGAAATATTGGTAAAAACGAATATATATACGTAATATCAAACTACATGATTAACGTGAAAAAGTCACTATTTTACCATATTTGAGGATTTTACCTTCAAATCATAGAGCGAGGTTTCGTATTATTTAGATCCAAGAAAAGACATATGACAATGTTGTTTCCAATACAAATGATAAAAAACAATGTGTTTTCATTAGAATTAACGAAAATGTTCCTGATTTTCCGTTTATATTACCAAGGGAAGATGTACACGTAAAACCGTTCTAATCCGGCTGAAACGTCGATATATGCAATAAAAACCGAACTTCTCCCCTTTTCAATATCTTACTCAGTATTTTAACGAGAAACAAATAGATGATTGAAAATGAAGTATTTAAGGTTATTATCTAATCAATTATGTGTTTGCATCATTTTTTTCGTATATATATGAATTAATACCCATAGACTGTAAATTCACAAAAACGTGGAAAACGGCAAAATATTGCCTAATTCGATGATATTTTGTTTAAGTCACATAAAGGAAAAGGGGATGATAAACGTCAAAATATTGCTAAATTCGATGATTTTTCGTACGAAACAAAATGCAAGAAAACTTGCTTAAAATGCAATATTATGCGAAATTCTGAGATTTGGAGGCCATATCACATATCGTGATACTACATGAAATAGTATCGAAATATTGGTAAAAATGAATATATTTACGTAATATCAAACTACATGAAAAACGTGAAAAAAGTCAATATATAACCATATTTGAGGATTTTAACTTCAAATCACAGAGCGAGGTTTCGTATTATTTAGATCCAAGAAAAGACATATGACAATGTTGTTTCCAATACAAATGATAAAAATCGATGTGTTTTCATTAGTATTAACTAAAATGTTACTGATTTTCCGTTTATATTACCGATGGAAGATGTAAACGAAAATCGCTCTATTCTGGCTGAAACGTCGATATATGCAATAAAAACAGAACTTCTCCCCTTTTCAATATCTTACTCAGTATTTTAACGAGAAACAAATAGATGATTAAAAATTAAGTATTTAAGGTTATTATCTAATCAATTATGTGTTTGCATCATTTTTATCGTATATATATGAATTAATACCCATAGACTGTAAATTCACAAAAACGTGGAAAACGGCAAAATATTGCCTAATTCGATGATATTTTGTTTAAGTCATATAAAGGAAAAGGGGATGATAAACGTCAAAATATTGCTAAATTCGTTGATTTTTCGTACGAAACAAAATGCAAGAAAACTTGCTTAAAATGCAATATTATGCGAAATTCTGAGATTTGGAGGCCAAATCACATATCGTGATACTACATGAAATAGTATCGAAATATTGGTAAAAATGAATATATTTACGTAATATCAAACAATATGAAAAACGTGAAAAAAGTCAATATATAACCATATTTGAGGATTTTAACTTCAAATCACAGAGCGAGGTTTCGTATTATTTAGATCCAAGAAAAGACATATGACAATGTTGTTTCCAATACAAATGATAAAAATCGATGTGTTTTCATTAGTATTAACTAAAATGTTACTGATTTTCCGTTTATATTACCGATGGAAGATGTAAACGAAAATCGCTCTATTCTGGCTGAAACGTCGATATATGCAATAAAAACAGAACTTCTCCCCTTTTCAATATCTTACTCAGTATTTTAACGAGAAACAAATAGATGATTAAAAATTAAGTATTTAAGGTTATTATCTAATCAATTATGTGTTTGCATCATTTTTATCGTATATATATGAATTAATACCCATAGACTGTAAATTCACAAAAACGTGGAAAACGGCAAAATATTGCCTAATTCGATGATATTTTGTTTAAGTCACATAAAGGAAAAGGGGATGATAAACGTTAAAATATTGCTAAATTCGATGATTTTTCGTACGAAACAAAATGCAAGAAAACTTCCTTAAAATGCAATATTATGCAAAATTCTGAGATTTGAAGGCCAAATCACATATCGTGATACTACATGAAGTAGAATCGAAATATTGGTAAAAACGAATATATATACGTAATATCAAACTACATGATTTACGTGAAAAAGTCACTATTTTACCATATTTGAGGATTTTACCTTCAAATCATAGAGCGAGGTTTCGTATTATTTAGATCCAAGAAAAGACATATGACAATGTTGTTTCCAATACAAATGATAAAAAACAATGTGTTTTCATTAGAATTAACGAAAATGTTCCTGATTTTCCGTTTATATTACCAAGGGAAGATGTACACGTAAAACCGTTCTAATCCGGCTGAAACGTCGATATATGCAATAAAAACCGAACTTCTCCCCTTTTCAATATCTTACTCAGTATTTTAACGAGAAACAAATAGATGATTGAAAATGAAGTATTTAAGGTTATTATCTAATCAATTATGTGTTTGCATCATTTTTTTCGTATATATATGAATTAATACCCATAGACTGTAAATTCACAAAAACGTGGAAAACGGCAAAATATTGCCTAATTCGATGATATTTTGTTTAAGTCACATAAAGGAAAAGGGGATGATAAACGTCAAAATATTGCTAAATTCGATGATTTTTCGTACGAAACAAAATGCAAGAAAACTTGCTTAAAATGCAATATTATGCGAAATTCTGAGATTTGGAGGCCAAATCACATATCGTGATACTACATGAAATAGTATCGAAATATTGGTAAAAATGAATATATTTACGTAATATCAAACTACATGAAAAACGTGAAAAAGTCAATATATAACCATATTTGAGGATTTTAACTTCAAATCACAGAGCGAGGTTTCGTATTATTTAGATCCAAGAAAAGACATGACAATGTTGTTTCCAATACAAATGAAAAAAAATCAATGTGTTTTCATTAGTATTAACTAAAATGTTACTGATTTTCCGTTTATATTACCGATGGAAGATGTACACGAAAATCGCTCTATTCTGGCTGAAACGTCGATATATGCAATAAAAACCGAACTTCTCCCCTTTTCAATATCTTACTCAGTATTTTAACGAGAAACAAATAGATGATTGAAAATGAAGTATTTAAGGTTATTATCTAATCAATTATGTGTTTGCATCATTTTTATCGTATATATATGAATTAATACCCATAGACTGTAAATTCACAAAAACGTGGAAAACGGCAAAATATTGCCTAATTCGATGATATTTTGTTTAAGTCACATAAAGGAAAAGGGGATGATAAACGTCAAAATATTGCTAAATTCGATGATTTTTCGTACCAAACAAAATGCAAGAAAACTTGCTTAAAATGCAATATTATGCGAAATTCTGAGATTTGGAGGCCATATCACATATCGTGATACTACATGAAATAGTATCGAAATATTGGTAAAAATGAATATATTTACGTAATATCAAACAATATGAAAAACGTGAAAAAAGTAAATATATAACCATATTTGAGGATTTTAACTTCAAATCACAGAGCGAGGTTTCGTATTATTTAGATCCAAGGAAAGACATGACAATGTTGTTTCCAATACAAATGATAAAAAATCAATGTGTTTTCATTAGTATTAACTAAAATGTTACTGATTTTCCGTTTATATTACCGATGGAAGATGTACACGAAAATCGCTCTATTCCGGCTGAAACGTCGATATATGCAATAAAAACCTAACTTCTCCCCTTTTCAATATCTTACTTAGTATTTTAACGAGAAACAAATAGATGATTGAAAATGAAGTATTTAAGGTTATTATCTAATCAATTATGTGTTTGCATCATTTTTATCGTATATATATGAATTAATACCCATAGACTGTAAATTCACAAAAACGTGGAAAACGGCAAAATATTGCCTAATTCGATGATATTTTGTTTAAGTCACATAAAGGAAAAGGGATGATAAACGTCAAAATATTGCTAAATTCGATGATTTTTCGTACGAAACAAAATGCAAGAAAACTTGCTTAAAATGCAATATTATGCGAAATTCTGAGATTTGAAGGCCAAATCACATATCGTGATACTACATGAAATAGAATCGAAATATTGGTAAAAATGAATATATTTACGTAGTACCAAACTACATGAAAAACGTGAAAAAGTCACTATTTAACCATATTTGAGGATTTTAACTTCAAATCATAGAGCGAGATTTCGTATTATTTAGATCCAAGAAAAGACATATGACAATGTTGTTTCCAATACAAATGATAAAAATCAATGTGTTTTCATTAGAATTAACTAAAATGTTCCTGATTTTCCGTTTATATTACCGAGGGAAGATGTACACGTAAAACCGTTCTAATCCGGCTGAAACGTCGATATATGCAATAAAAACCGAACTTCTCCCCTTTTCAATATCTTACTCAGTATTTTAACGAGAAAAAAACAGATGATTGAAAATGAAGTATTTAAGTTTATTATCTAATCAATTATGTGTTTGCATCATTTTTATCGTATATATATGAATTAATACCCATAGACTGTAAATTCACAAAAACGTGGAAAACGGCAAAATATTGCCTAATTCGATGATATTTTGTTTAAGTCACATAAAGGAAAAGGGGATGATAAACGTCAAAATATTGTTAATTCGATGATTTTTCGTACGAAACAAAATGCAAGAAAACTTGCTTAAAATGCAATATTATGCGAAATTCAGAGATTTGGAGGCCAAATCACATATCGTGATACTACATGAAATAGTATCGAAATATTGGTAAAAATGAATATATTTACGTAATATCAAACTACATGAAAAACGTGAAAAAAGTCAATATATAACCATATTTGAGGATTTTAACTTCAAATCACAGAGCGATGTTTTGTATTATTTAGATCCAAGAAAAGACATGACAATATTGTTTCCAATACAAATGATAAAAAATCAATGTGTTTTCATTAGTATTAACTAAAATGTTACTGATTTTCCGTTTATATTACCGATGGAAGATGTACACGAAAATCGCTCTATTCCGGCTGAAACGTCGATATATGCAATAAAAACCTAACTTCTCCCCTTTTCAATATCTTACTCAGTAATTTAACGAGAAACAAATAGATGATTGAAAATGAAGTATTTAAGGTTATTATCTAATCAATTATGTGTTTGCATCATTTTTATCGTATATATATGAATTAATACCCATAGACTGTAAATTCACAAAAACGTGGAAAACGGCAAAATATTGCCTAATTCGATGATATTTTGTTTAAGTCACATAAAGGAAAAGGGGATGATAAACGTCAAAATATTGCTAAATTCGATGATTTTTCGTACGAAACAAAATGCAAGAAAACTTGCTTAAAATGCAATATTATGCGAAATTCTGAGATTTGAAGGCCAAATCACATATCGTGATACTACATGAAATAGAATCGAAATATTGGTAAAAATGAATATATTTACGTAGTACCAAACTACATGAAAAACGTGAAAAAGTCACTATTTAACCATATTTGAGGATTTTAACTTCAAATCATAGAGCGAGATTTCGTATTATTTAGATCCAAGAAAAGACATATGACAATGTTGTTTCCAATACAAATGATTAAAATCAATGTGTTTTCATTAGAATTAACTAAAATGTTCCTGATTTTCCGTTTATATTACCGAGGGAAGATGTACACGTAAAACCGCTCTAATCCGGCTGAAACGTCGATATATGCAATAAAAACCGAACTTCTCCACTTTTCAATATCGTACTCAGTATTTTAACGAGAAACAAATAGTTGATTGAAAATGAAGTATTTAAGGTTATTATCTAATCATTTTAATCATTAATCATAACTATTATGTGTTTGCATCATTTTTATTGTATATATAATGAATTAATACCAATAAACTGAATTTCACATAAACGTGGAAAAACTGCAAAATATTGCCAAATTCGATGATATTTTGTTTAAATTAATTAAAGGAAAACGGGATGATAAACGTCAAAATATTGCTAAATTCGATGATTTTTCGTACGAAACAAAATGCAAGAAAACTTGCTTAAAATGCAATATTATGCGAAATTCTGAGATTTGAAGGCCAAATCACATATCGTGATACTACATGAAATAGAATCGAAATATTGGTAAAAATGAATATATTTACGTAATATCAAACTACATGATTAACGTGAAAAAGTCACTATTTTACCTTATTTGAGGATTTTACCTTCTAATCATAGAGCGAGGTTTCGTATTATTTAGATCCAAGAAAAGACATATGACAATGTTGTTTCCAATACAAATGATAAAAAACAATGTGTTTTCATTAGAATTAACTAAAATGTTTCTGATTTTCCGTTTATATTGCCAAGGGAAGATGTACACGTAAAACCGTTCTAATCCGGCTGAAACGTCGATATATGTAATAAAAACCGAACTTCTCCCCTTTTCAATATCTTACTCAGTATTTTAACGAGAAACAAACAGATGATTGAAAATGAAGTATTTAAGTTTATTATCTAATCAATTATGTGTTTGCATCATTTTTATCGTATATATATGAATTAATACCCATAGACTGTAAATTCACAAAAACGTGGAAAACGGCAAAATATTGCCTAATTCGATGATATTTTGTTTAAGTCACATAAAGGAAAAGGGGATGATAAACGTCAAAATATTGCTAAATTCGATGATTTTTCGTACGAAACAAAATGCAAGAAAACTTGCTTTTAATGCAATATTATGCGAAATTCAGAGATTTGGAGGCCAAATCACATATCGTGATACTACATGAAATAGTATCGAAATATTGGTAAAAATGAATATATTTACGTAATATCAAACTACATGAAAAACGTGAAAAAAGTCAATATATAACCATATTTGAGGATTTTAACTTCAAATCACAGAGCGAGGTTTCGTATTATTTAGATCCAAGAGAAGACATGACAATGTTGTTTCCAATACAAATGATAAAAAATCAATGTGTTTTCATTAGTATTAACTAAAATGTTACTGATTTTCCGTTTATATTACCGATGGAAGATGTACACGAAAATCGCTCTATTCCGGCTGAAACGTCGATATATGCAATAAAAACCTAACTTCTCCCCTTTTCAATATCTTACTCAGTATTTTAACGAGAAACAAATAGATGATTGAAAATGAAGTATTTAAGGTTATTATCTAATCAATTATGTGTTTGCATCATTTTTATCGTATATATATGAATTAATACCCATAGACTGTAAATTCACAAAAACGTGGAAAACGGCAAAATATTGCCTAATTCGATGATATTTTGTTTAAGTCACATAAAGGAAAAGGGGATGATAAACGTCAAAATATTGCTACATTCGATGATTTTTCGTACGAAACAAAATGCAAGAAAACTTGCTTAAAATGCAATATTATGCGAAATTCAGAGATTTGGAGGCCAAATCACATATCGTGATACTACATGAAATAGTATCGAAATATTGGTAAAAATGAATATATTTACGTAATATCAAACTACATGAAAAACGTGAAAAAAGTCAATATATAACCATATTTGTGGATTTTAACTTCAAATCACAGAGCGAGGTTTCGTATTATTTAGATCCAAGAAAAGACATGACAATGTTGTTTCCAATACAAATGATAAAAAATCAATGTGTTTTCATTAGTATTAACTAAAATGTTACTGATTTTCCGTTTATATTACCGATGGAAGATGTACACGAAAATCGCTCTATTCCGGCTGAAACGTCGATATATGCAATAAAAACCTAACTTCTCCCCTTTTCAATATCTTACTCAGTATTTTAACGAGAAACAAATAGATGATTGAAAATGAAGTATTTAAGGTTAATATCTAATCAATTATGTGTTTGCATCATTTTTATCGTATATATATGAATTAATACCCATAGACTGTAAATTCACAAAAACGTGGAAAACGGCAAAATATTGCCTAATTCGATGATATTTTGTTTAAGTCACATAAAGGAAAAGGGGATGATAAACGTCAAAATATTGCTAAATTCGATGATTTTTCGTACGAAACAAAATGCAAGAAAACTTGCTTAAAATGCAATATTATGCGAAATTCTGAGATTTGAAGGCCAAATCACATATCGTGATACTACATGAAATAGTATCGAAATATTGGTAAAAATGAATATATTTACGTAATATCAAACTACATGAAAAACGTGAAAAAAGTCAATATATAACCATATTTGAGGATTTTAACTTCGAATCACAGAGCGAGGTTTCGTATTATTTAGATCCAAGAAAAGACATATGACAATGTTGTTTCCAATACAAATGATAAAAATCAATGTGTTTTCATTAGTATTAACTAAAATGTTCATGATTTTCCGTTTATATTACCGAGGGAAGATGTACACGTAAAACCGCTCTAATCCGGCTGAAACGTCGATATATGCAATAAAAACCGAACTTCTCCACTTTTCAATATCTTACTCAGTATTTTAACGAGAAACAAATAGTTGATTGAAAATGAAGTATTTAAGGTTATTATCTAATCATTTTAATCATTAATCATAACTATTATGTGTTTGCATCATTTTTATCGTATATATATAATGAATTAATACCAATAAACTGAATTTCACATAAACGTGGAAAAACTGCAAAATATTGCCAAATTCGATGATATTTTGTTTAAATTAATTAAAGGAAAACGGGATGATAAACGTCAAAATATTGCTAAATTCGATGATTTTTCGTACGAAACAAAATGCAAGAAAACTTGCTTAAAATGCAATATTATGCGAAATTCTGAGATTTGAAGGCCAAATCACATATCGTGATACTACATGAAATAGAATCGAAATATTGGTAAAAATGAATATATTTACGTAATATCAAACTACATGATTAACGTGAAAAAGTCACTATTTTACCTTATTTGAGGATTTTACCTTCAAATCATAGAGCGAGGTTTCGTATTATTTAGATCCAAGAAAAGACATATGACAATGTTGTTTCCAATACAAATGATAAAAAACAATGTGTTTTCATTAGAATTAACTAAAATGTTCCTGATTTTCCGTTTATATTGCCAAGGGAAGATGTACACGTAAAACCGTTCTAATCCGGCTGAAACGTCGATATATGCAATAAAAACCGAACTTCTCCCCTTTTCAATATCTTACTCAGTATTTTAACGAGAAACAAACAGATGATTGAAAATGAAGTATTTAAGTTTATTATCTAATCAATTATGTGTTTGCATCATTTTTATCGTATATATATGAATTAATACCCATAGACTGTAAATTCACAAAAACGTGGAAAACGGCAAAATATTGCCTAATTCGATGATATTTTGTTTAAGTCACATAAAGGAAAAGGGGATGATAAACGTCAAAATATTGCTAAATTCGATGATTTTTCGTACGAAACAAAATGCAAGAAAACTTGCTTAAAATGCAATATTATGCGAAATTCAGAGATTTGGAGGCCAAATCACAAATCGTGATACTACATGAAATAGTATCGAAATATTGGTAAAAATGAATATATTTACGTAATATCAAACTACATGAAAAACGTGAAAAAAGTCAATATATAACCATATTTGAGGATTTTAACTTCAAATCACAGAGCGAGGTTTCGTATTATTTAGATCCAAGAAAAGACATGACAATGTTGTTTCCAATACAAATGATAAAAAATCAATGTGTTTTCATTAGTATTAACTAAAATGTTACTGATTTTCCGTTTATATTACCGATGGAAGATGTACACGAAAATCGCTCTATTCCGGCTGAAACGTCGATATATGCAATAAAAACCTAACTTCTCCCCTTTTCAATATCTTACTCAGTATTTTAACGAGAAACAAATAGATGATTGAAAATGAAGTATTTAAGGTTATTATCTAATCAATTATGTGTTTGCATCATTTTTATCGTATATATATGAATTAATACCCATAGACTGTAAATTCACAAAAACGTGGAAAACGGCAAAATATTGCCTAATTCGATGATATTTTGTTTAAGTCACATAAAGGAAAAGGGGATGATAAACGTCAAAATATTGCTAAATTCGATGATTTTTCGTACGAAACAAAATGCAAGAAAACTTGCTTAAAATGCAATATTATGCGAAATTCTGAGATTTGAAGGCCAAATCACATATCGTGATACTACATGAAATAGTATCGAAATATTGGTAAAAATGAATATATTTACGTAATATCAAACTACATGAAAAACGTGAAAAAAGTCAATATATAACCATATTTGAGGATTTTAACTTCGAATCACAGAGCGAGGTTTCGTATTATTTAGATCCAAGAAAAGACATATGACAATGTTGTTTCCAATACAAATGATAAAAATCAATGTGTTTTCATTAGTATTAACTAAAATGTTCCTGATTTTCCGTTTATATTACCGAGGGAAGATGTACACGTAAAACCGCTCTAATCCGGCTGAAACGTCGATATATGCAATAAAAACCGAACTTCTCCACTTTTCAATATCTTACTCAGTATTTTAACGAGAAACAAATAGTTGATTGAAAATGAAGTATTTAAGGTTATTATCTAATCATTTTAATCATTAATCATAACTATTATGTGTTTGCATCATTTTTATCGTATATATATAATGAATTAATACCAATAAACTGAATTTCACATAAACGTGGAAAAACTGCAAAATATTGCCAAATTCGATGATATTTTGTTTAAATTAATTAAAGGAAAACGGGATGATAAACGTCAAAATATTGCTAAATTCGATGATTTTTCGTACGAAACAAAATGCAAGAAAACTTGCTTAAAATGCAATATTATGCGAAATTCTGAGATTTGAAGGCCAAATCACATATCGTGATACTACATGAAATAGAATCGAAATATTGGTAAAAATGAATATATTTACGTAATATCAAACTACATGATTAACGTGAAAAAGTCACTATTTTACCTTATTTGAGGATTTTACCTTCAAATCATAGAGCGAGGTTTCGTATTATTTAGATCCAAGAAAAGACATATGACAATGTTGTTTCCAATACAAATGATAAAAAACAATGTGTTTTCATTAGAATTAACTAAAATGTTCCTGATTTTCCGTTAATATTGCCAAGGGAAGATGTACACGTAAAACCGCTCTATTCCGGCTGAAACGTCGATATATGCAATAAAAACAGAACTTCTCCCCTTTTCAATATCTTACTCAGTATTTTAACGAGAAACAAACAGATGATTGAAAATGAAGTATTTAAGTTTATTATCTAATCAATTATGTGTTTGCATCATTTTTATCGTATATATATGAATTAATACCCATAGACTGTAAATTCACAAAAACGTGGAAAACGGCAAAATATTGCCTAATTCGATGATATTTTGTTTAAGTCACATAAAGGAAAAGGGGGTGATAAACGTCAAAATATTGCTAAATTCGATGATTTTTCGTACGAAACAAAATGCAAGAAAACTTGCTTAAAATGCAATATTATGCGAAATTCAGAGATTTGGAGGCCAAATCACATATCGTGATACTACATGAAATAGTATCGAAATATTGGTAAAAATGAATATATTTACGTAATATCAAACTACATGAAAAACGTGAAAAAAGTCAATATATAACCATATTTGAGGATTTTAACTTCAAATCACAGAGCGAGGTTTCGTATTATTTAGATCCAAGAAAAGACATGACAATGTTGTTTCCAATACAAATGATAAAAAATCAATGTGTTTTCATTAGTATTAACTAAAATGTTACTGATTTTCCGTTTATATTACCGATGGAAGATGTACACGAAAATCGCTCTATTCCGGCTGAAACGTCGATATATGCAATAAAAACCTAACTTCTCCCCTTTTCAATATCTTACTCAGTATTTTAACGAGAAACAAATAGATGATTGAAAATGAAGTATTTAAGGTTATTATCTAATCAATTATGTGTTTGCATCATTTTTATCGTATATATATGAATTAATACCCATAGACTGTAAATTCACAAAAACGTGGAAAACGGCAAAATATTGCCTAATTCGATGATATTTTGTTTAAGTCACATAAAGGAAAAGGGGATGATAAACGTCAAAATATTGCTAAATTCGATGATTTTTCGTACGAAACAAAATGCAAGAAAACTTGCTTAAAATGCAATATTATGCGAAATTCAGAGATTTGGAGGCCAAATCACATATCGTGATACTACATGAAATAGTATCGAAATATTTATAAAAATGAATATATTTACGTAATATCAAACTACATGAAAAACGTGAAAAAAGTCAATATATAACCATATTTGTGGATTTTAACTTCAAATCACAGAGCGAGGTTTCGTATTATTTAGATCCAAGAAAAGACATGACAATGTTGTTTCCAATACAAATGATAAAAAATCAATGTGTTTTCATTAGTATTAACTAAAATGTTACTGATTTTCCGTTTATATTACCGATGGAAGATGTACACGAAAATCGCTCTATTCCGGCTGAAACGTCGATATATGCAATAAAAACCTAACTTCTCCCCTTTTCAATATCTTACTCAGTATTTTAACGAGAAACAAATAGATGATTGAAAATGAAGTATTTAAGGTTATTATCTAATCAATTATGTGTTTGCATCATTTTTATCGTATATATATGAATTAAGACCCATAGAGTCAGTCAGACCCATAGACTGTAAATTCACAAAAACGTGGAAAACGGCAAAATATTGCCTAATTCGATGATATTTTGTTAAAGTCACATAAAGGAAAAGGGGATGATAAACGTCAAAATATTGCTAAATTCGATGATTTTTCGTACGAAACAAAATGCAAGAAAACTTGCTTAAAATGCAATATTATGCGAAATTCTGAGATTTGAAGGCCAAATCACATATCGTGATACTACATGAAATAGTATCGAAATATTGGTAAAAATGAATATATTTACGTAATATCAAACTACATGAAAAACGTGAAAAAAGTCAATATATAACCATATTTGAGGATTTTAACTTCAAATCACAGAGCGAGGTTTCGTATTATTTAGATCCAAGAAAAGACATATGACAATGTTGTTTCCAATACAAATGATAAAAATCAATGTGTTTTCATTAGTATTAACTAAAATGTTACTGATTTTCCGTTTATATTACCGATGGAA
The DNA here is from genome assembly GCF_040958095.1 of Procambarus clarkii. Taxonomy (NCBI): domain Eukaryota; kingdom Metazoa; phylum Arthropoda; class Malacostraca; order Decapoda; family Cambaridae; genus Procambarus; species Procambarus clarkii. Next base: position 1,249,633 of record NW_027189146.1, on the reverse strand, counting down.
GATGTACACGAAAATCGCTCTATTCCGGCTGAAACGTCGATATATGCAATAAAAATAGAACTTCTCCCCTTTTCAATATCTTACTCAGTATTTTAACGAGAAACAAATAGATGATTGAAAATGAAGTATTTAAGGTTATTATCTAATCAATTATGTGTTTGCATCATTTTTATCGTATATATATATGAATTAATACCCATAGACTGTAAATTCACAAAAACGTGGAAAACGGCAAAATATTGCCTAATTCGATGATATTTTGTTTAAGTCACATAAAGGAAAAGGGGATGATAAACGTTAAAATATTGCTAAATTCGATGATTTTTCGTACGAAACAAAATGCAAGAAAACTTCCTTAAAATGCAATATTATGCAAAATTCTGAGATTTGAAGGCCAAATCACATATCGTGATACTACATGAAATAGAATCGAAATATTGGTAAAAATGAATATATTTACGTAATATCAAACTACATGAAAAACGTGAAAAAAGTCAATATATAACCATATTTGAGGATTTTAACTTCAAATCATAGAGCGAGATTTCGTATTATTTAGATCCAAGAAAAGACATATGACAATGTTGTTTCCAATACAAATGATAAAAATCAATGTGTTTTCATTAGAATTAACTAAAATGTTCCTGATTTTCCGTTTATATTACCGAGGGAAGATGTACACGTAAAACCGCTCTAATCCAGCTGAAACGTCGATATATGCAATAAAAACCGAACTTCTCCACTTTTCAATATCTTACTCAGTATTTTAACGAGAAACATATAGTTGATTGAAAATGAAGTATTTAAGGTTATTATCTAATCATTTTAATCATTAATCATAACTATTATGTGTTTGCATCATTTTTATCGTATATATAATGAATTAATACCAATAAACTGAATTTCACATAAACGTGGAAAAACTGCAAAATATTGCCAAATTCGATGATATTTTGTTTAAATTAAATAAAGGAAAAGGGGATGATAAACGTCAAAATATTGCTAAATTCGATGATTTTTCGTACGAAACAAAATGCAAGAAAACTTGCTTAAAATGCAATATTATGCGAAATTCTGAGATTTGAAGGCCAAATCACATATCGTGATACTACATGAAATAGAATCGAAATATTGGTAAAAATGAATATATTTACGTAATATCAAACAACATGATTAACGTGAAAAAGTCACTATTTTACCTTATTTGAAGATTTTACCTTCAAATCATAGAGCGAGGTTTCGAATTATTTAGATCCAAGAAAAGACATATGACAATGTTGTTTCCAATACAAATGATAAAAAACAATGTGTTTTCATTAGAATTAACTAAAATGTTCCTGATTTTCCGTTTATATTACCAAGGGAAGATGTACACGTAAAACCGTTCTAATCCGGCTGAAACGTCGATATATGCAATAAAAACCGAACTTCTCCCCTTTTCAATATCTTACTCAGTATTTTAACGAGAAACAAACAGATGATTGAAAATGAAGTATTTAAGTTTATTATCTAATCAATTATGTGTTTGCATCATTTTTATCGTATATATATATGAATTAATACCCATAGACTGTAAATTCACAAAAACGTGGAAAACGGCAAAATATTGCCTAATTCGATGATATTTTGTTTAAGTCACATAAAGGAAAAGGGGATGATAAACGTCAAAATATTGCTAAATTCGATGATTTTTCGTACGAAACAAAATGCAAGAAAACTTGCTTAAAATGCAATATTATGCGAAATTCAGAGATTTGGAGGCCAAATCACATATCGTGATACTACATGAAATAGTATCGAAATATTGGTAAAAATGAATATATTTACGTAATATCAAACTACGTGAAAAACGTGAAAAAAGTCAATATATAACCATATTTGAGGATTTTAACTTCAAATCACAGAGCGAGGTTTCGTATTATTTAGATCCAAGAAAAGACATATGACAATGTTGTTTCCAATACAAATGATAAAAATCAATGTGTTTTCATTAGTATTAACTAAAATGTTACTGATTTTCCGTTTATATTACCGATGGAAGATGTACACGAAAATCGCTCTATTCCGGCTGAAACGTCGATATATGCAATAAAAATAGAACTTCTCCCCTTTTCAATATCTTACTCAGTATTTTAACGAGAAACAAATAGATGATTGAAAATGAAGTATTTAAGGTTATTATCTAATCAATTATGTGTTTGCATCATTTTTATCGTATATATATGAATTAATACCCATAGACTGTAAATTCACAAAAACGTGGAAAACGGCAAAATATTGCCTAATTCAATGATATTTTGTTTAAGTCACATAAAGGAAAAGGGGATGATAAACGTTAAAATATTGCTAAATTCGATGATTTTTCGTACGAAACAAAATGCAAGAAAACTTCCTTAAAATGCAATATTATGCAAAATTCTGAGATTTGAAGGCCAAATCACATATCGTGATACTACATGAAATAGAATCGAAATATTGGTAAAAATGAATATATTTACGTAATATCAAACTACATGATTAACGTGAAAAAGTCACTATTTTACCTTATTTGAGGATTTTACCTTCAAATCATAGAGCGAGGTTTCGTATTATTTAGATCCAAGAAAAGACATATGACAATGTTGTTTCCAATACAAATGATAAAAAACAATGTGTTTTCATTAGAATTAACTAAAATGTTCCTGATTTTCCGTTTATATTACCAAGGGAAGATGTACACGTAAAACCGTTCTAATCCGGCTGAAACGTCGATATATGCAATAAAAACCGAACTTCTCCCCTTTTCAATATCTTACTCAGTATTTTAACGAGAAACAAACAGATGATTGAAAATGAAGTATTTAAGTTTATTATCTAATCAATTATGTGTTTGCATCATTTTTATTGTATATATATGAATTAATACCCATAGACTGTAAATTCACAAAAACGTGGAAAACGGCAAAATATTGCCTAATTCGATGATATTTTGTTTAAGTCACATAAAGGAAAAGGGGATGATAAACGTCAAAATATTGCTAAATTCGATGATTTTTCGTACGAAACAAAATGCAAGAAAACTTGCTTAAAATGCAATATTATGCGAAATTCTGAGATTTGAAGGCCAAATCACATATCGTGATACTACATGAAATAGTATCGAAATATTGGTAAAAATGAATATATTTACGTAATATCAAACTACATGAAAAACGTGAAAAAAGTCAATATATAACCATATTTGAGGAGTTTAACTTCAAATCACAGAGCGAGGTTTCGTATTATTTAGATCCAAGAAAAGACATATGACAATGTTGTTTCCAATACAAATGATAAAAATCGATGTGTTTTCATTAGTATTAACTAAAATGTTACTGATTTTCCGTTTATATTACCGATGGAAGATGTAAACGAAAATCGCTCTATTCTGGCTGAAACGTCGATATATGCAATAAAAACAGAACTTCTCCCCTTTTCAATATCTTACTCAGTATTTTAACGAGAAACAAATAGATGATTAAAAATCAAGTATTTAAGGTTATTATCTAATCAATTATGTGTTTGCATCATTTTTATCGTATATATATGAATTAATACCCATAGACTGTAAATTCACAAAAACGTGGAAAACGGCAAAATATTGCCTAATTCGATGATATTTTGTTTAAGTCACATAAAGGAAAAGGGGATGATAAACGTCAAAATATTGCTAAATTCGTTGATTTTTCGTACGAAACAAAATGCAAGAAAACTTGCTTAAAATGCAATATTATGCGAAATTCTGAGATTTGGAGGCCAAATCACATATCGTGATACTACATGAAATAGTATCGAAATATTGGTAAAAATGAATATATTTACGTAATATCAAACAATATGAAAAACGTGAAAAAAGTCAATATATAACCATATTTGAGGATTTTAACTTCAAATCACAGAGCGAGGTTTCGTATTATTTAGATCCAAGAAAAGACATGACAATGTTGTTTCCAATACAAATGATAAAAAATCAATGTGTTTTCATTAGTATTAACTAAAATGTTACTGATTTTCCGTTTATATTACCGATGGAAGATGTACACGAAAATCGCTCTATTCCGACTGAAACGTCGATATATGCAATAAAAATAGAACTTCTCCCCTTTTCAATATCTTACTCAGTATTTTAACGAGAAACAAATAGATGATTGAAAATGAAGTATTTAAGGTTATTATCTAATCAATTATGTGTTTGCATCATTTTTATCGTATATATATGAATTAATACCCATAGACTGTAAATTCACAAAAACGTGGAAAACGGCAAAATATTGCCTAATTCGATAATATTTTGTTTAAGTCACATAAAGGAAAAGGGGATGATAAACGTTAAAATATTGCTAAATTCGATGATTTTTCGTACGAAACAAAATGCAAGAAAACTTCCTTAAAATGCAATATTATGCAAAATTCTGAGGTTTGAAGGCCAAATCACATATCGTGATACTACATGAAATAGAATCGAAATATTGGTAAAAATGAATATATTTACGTAGTACCAAACTACATGAAAAACGTGAAAAAGTCACTATTTAACCATATATGAGGATTTTAACTTCAAATCATAGAGCGAGATTTCGTATTATTTAGATCCAAGGAAAGACATATGACAATGTTGTTTCCAATACAAATGATAAAAATCAATGTGTTTTCATTAGAATTAACTAAAATGTTCCTGATTTTCCGTTTATATTACCGAGGGAAGATGTACACGTAAAACCGCTCTAATCCGGCTGAAACGTCGATATATGCAATAAAAACCGAACTTCTCCACTTTTCAATATCTTACTCAGTATTTTTACGAGAAACAAATAGTTGATTGAAAATGAAGTATTTAAGATTATTATCTAATCATTTTAATCATTAATCATAACTATTATGTGTTTGCATCATTTTTATCGTATATATAATGAATTAATACCAATAAACTGAATTTCACATAAACGTGGAAAAACTGCAAAATATTGCCTAATTCGATGATATTTTGTTTAAATTAAATAAAGGAAAAGGGGATGATAAACGTCAAAATATTGCTAAATTCGATGATTTTTCGTACGAAACAAAATGCAAGAAAACTTGCTTAAAATACAATATTATGCGAAATTCTGAGATTTGAAGGCCAAATCACATATCGTGATACTACATGAAATAGAATCGAAATATTGGTAAAAATGAATATATTTACGTAATATCAAACTACATGATTAACGTGAAAAAGTCACTATTTTTCCTTATTTGAGGATTTTACCTTCAAATCATAGAGCGAGGTTTCGTATTATTTAGATCCAAGAAAAGACATATGACAATGTTGTTTCCAATACAAATGATAAAAAACAATGTGTTTTCATTAGAATTAACTAAAATGTTCCTGATTTTCCGTTTATATTACCAAGGGAAGATGTACACGTAAAACCGTTCTAATCCGGCTGAAACGTCGATATATGCAATAAAAACCGAACTTCTCCCCTTTTCAATATCTTACTCAGTATTTTAACGAGAAACAAACAGATGATTGAAAATGAAGTATTTAAGTTTATTATCTAATCAATTATGTGTTTGCATCATTTTTATCGTATATATATATGAATTAATACCCATAGACTGTAAATTCACAAAAACGTGGAAAACGGCAAAATATTGCCTAATTCGATGATATTTTGTTTAAGTCACATAAAGGAAAAGGGGATGATAAACGTCAAAATATTGCTAAATTCGATGATTTTTCGTACGAAACAAAATGCAAGAAAACTTGCTTAAAATGCAATATTATGCGAAATTCAGAGATTTGGAGGCCAAATCACATATCGTGATACTACATGAAATAGTATCGAAATATTGGTAAAAATGAATATATTTACGTAATATCAAACTACATGAAAAACGTGAAAAAAGTCAATATATAACCATGTTTGAGGATTTTAACTTCAAATCACAGAGCGAGGTTTCGTATTATTTAGATCCAAGAAAAGACATATGACAATGATTTTTCCAATACAAATGATAAAAATCAATGTGTTTTCATTAGTATTAACTAAAATGTTACTGATTTTCCGTTTATATTACCGATGGAAGATGTACACGAAAATCGCTCTATTCCGGCTGAAACGTCGATATATGCAATAAAAATAGAACTTCTCCCCTTTTCAATATCTTACTCAGTATTTTAACGAGAAACAAATAGATGATTGAAAATGAAGTATTTAAGGTTATTATCTAATCAATTATGTGTTTGCATCATTTTTATCGTATATATATGAATTAATACCCATAGACTGTAAATTCACAAAAACGTGGAAAACGGCAAAATATTGCCTAATTCGATGATATTTTGTTTAAGTCACATAAAGGAAAAGGGGATGATAAACGTTAAAATATTGCTAAATTCGATGATTTTTCGTACGAAACAAAATGCAAGAAAACTTCCTTAAAATGCAATATTATGCAAAATTCTGAGATTTGAAGGCCAAATCACATATCGTGATACTACATGAAATAGAATCGAAATATTGGTAAAAATGAATATATTTACGTAATATCAAACTACATGATTAACGTGAAAAAGTCACTATTTTACCTTATTTGAGGATTTTACCTTCAAATCATAGAGCGAGGTTTCGTATTATTTAGATCCAAGAAAAGACATATGACAATGTTGTTTCCAATACAAATGATAAAAAATCAATGTGTTTTCATTAGTATTAACTAAAATGTTACTGATTTTCCGTTTATATTACCGATGGAAGATGTACACGAAAATCGCTCTATTCCGGCTGAAACGTCGATATATGCAATAAAAATAGAACTTCTCCCCTTTTCAATATCTTACTCAGTATTTTAACGAGAAACAAACAGATGATTGAAAATGAAGTATTTAAGTTTATTATCTAATCAATTATGTGTTTGCATCATTTTTATTGTATATATATGAATTAATACCCATAGACTGTAAATTCACAAAAACGTGGAAAACGGCAAAATATTGCCTAATTCGATGATATTTTGTTTAAGTCACATAAAGGAAAAGGGGATGATAAACGTCAAAATATTGCTAAATTCGATGATTTTTCGTACGAAACAAAATGCAAGAAAACTTGCTTAAAATGCAATATTATGCGAAATTCTGAGATTTGAAGGCCAAATCACATATCGTGATACTACATGAAATAGTATCGAAATATTGGTAAAAATGAATATATTTACGTAATATCAAACTACATGAAAAACGTGAAAAAAGTCAATATATAACCATATTTGAGGAGTTTAACTTCAAATCACAGAGCGAGGTTTCGTATTATTTAGATCCAAGAAAAGTCATATGACAATGTTGTTTCCAATACAAATGATAAAAATCGATGTGTTTTCATTAGTATTAACTAAAATGTTACTGATTTTCCGTTTATATTACCGATGGAAGATGTAAACGAAAATCGCTCTATTCTGGCTGAAACGTCGATATATGCAATAAAAACAGAACTTCTCCCCTTTTCAATATCTTACTAAGTATTTTAACGAGAAACAAATAGATGATTAAAAATCAAGTATTTAATGTTATTATCTAATCAATTATGTGTTTGCATCATTTTTATCGTATATATATGAATTAATACCCATAGACTGTAAATTCACAAAAACGTGGAAAACGGCAAAATATTGCCTAATTCGATGATATTTTGTTTAAGTCACATAAAGGAAAAGGGGATGATAAACGTCAAAATATTGCTAAATTCGTTGATTTTTCGTACGAAACAAAATGCAAGAAAACTTGCTTAAAATGCAATATTATGCGAAATTCTGAGATTTGGAGGCCAAATCACATATCGTGATACTACATGAAATAGTATCAAAATATTGGTAAAAATGAATATATTTACGTAATATCAAACAATATGAAAAACGTGAAAAAAGTCAATATATAACCATATTTGAGGATTTTAACTTCAAATCACAGAGCGAGGTTTCGTATTATTTAGATCCAAGAAAAGACATGACAATGTTGTTTCCAATACAAATGATAAAAAATCAATGTGTTTTCATTAGTATTAACTAAAATGTTACTGATTTTCCGTTTATATTACCGATGGAAGATGTACACGAAAATCGCTCTATTCCGGCTGAAACGTCGATATATGCAATAAAAATAGAACTTCTCCCCTTTTCAATATCTTACTCAGTATTTTAACGAGAAACAAATAGATGATTGAAAATGAAGTATTTAAGGTTATTATCTAATCAATTATGTGTTTGCATCATTTTTATCGTATATATATGAATTAATACCCATAGACTGTAAATTCACAAAAACGTGGAAAACGGCAAAATATTGCCTAATTCGATGATATTTTGTTTAAGTCACATAAAGGAAAAGGGGATGATAAACGTTAAAATATTGCTAAATTCGATGATTTTTCGTACGAAACAAAATGCAAGAAAACTTCCTTAAAATGCAATATTATGCAAAATTCTGAGATTTGAAGGCCAAATCACATATCGTGATACTACATGAAATAGAATCGAAATATTGGTAAAAATGAATATATTTACGTAATATCAAACTACATGATTAACGTGAAAAAGTCACTATTTTACCTTATTTGAGGATTTTACCTTCAAATCATAGAGCGAGGTTTCGTATTATTTAGATCCAAGAAAAGACATATGACAATGTTGTTTCCAATACAAATGATAAAAAACAATGTGTTTTCATTAGAATTAACTAAAATGTTCCTGATTTTCCGTTTATATTACCAAGGGAAGATGTACACGTAAAACCGTTCTAATCCGGCTGAAACGTCGATATATGCAATAAAAACCGAACTTCTCCCCTTTTCAATATCTTACTCAGTATTTTAACGAGAAACAAACAGATGATTGAAAATGAAGTATTTAAGTTTATTATCTAATCAATTATGTGTTTGCATCATTTTTATTGTATATATATGAATTAATACCCATAGACTGTAAATTCACAAAAACGTGGAAAACGGCAAAATATTGCCTAATTCGATGATATTTTGTTTAAGTCACATAAAGGAAAAGGGGATGATAAACGTCAAAATATTGCTAAATTCGATGATTTTTCGTACGAAACAAAATGCAAGAAAACTTGCTTAAAATGCAATATTATGCGAAATTCTGAGATTTGAAGGCCAAATCACATATCGTGATACTACATAAAATAGTATCGAAATATTGGTAAAAATGAATATATTTACGTAATATCAAACTACATGAAAAACGTGAAAAAAGTCAATATATAACCATATTTGAGGAGTTTAACTTCAAATCACAGAGCGAGGTTTCGTATTATTTAGATCCAAGAAAAGTCATATGACAATGTTGTTTCCAATACAAATGATAAAAATCGATGTGTTTTCATTAGTATTAACTAAAATGTTACTGATTTTCCGTTTATATTACCGATGGAAGATGTAAACGAAAATCGCTCTATTCTGGCTGAAACGTCGATATATGCAATAAAAACAGAACTTCTCCCCTTTTCAATATCTTACTAAGTATTTTAACGAGAAACAAATAGATGATTAAAAATCAAGTATTTAAGGTTATTATCTAATCAATTATGTGTTTGCATCATTTTTATCGTATATATATGAATTAATACCCATAGACTGTAAATTCACAAAAACGTGGAAAACGGCAAAATATTGCCTAATTCGATGATATTTTGTTTAAGTCACATAAAGGAAAAGGGGATGATAAACGTCAAAATATTGCTAAATTCGTTGATTTTTCGTACGAAACAAAATGCAAGAAAACTTGCTTAAAATGCAATATTATGCGAAATTCTGAGATTTGGAGGCCAAATCACATATCGTGATACTACATGAAATAGTATCAAAATATTGGTAAAAATGAATATATTTACGTAATATCAAACAATATGAAAAACGTGAAAAAAGTCAATATATAACCATATTTGAGGATTTTAACTTCAAATCACAGAGCGAGGTTTCGTATTATTTAGATCCAAGAAAAGACATGACAATGTTGTTTCCAATACAAATGATAAAAAATCAATGTGTTTTCATTAGTATTAACTAAAATGTTACTGATTTTCCGTTTATATTACCGATGGAAGATGTACACGAAAATCGCTCTATTCCGGCTGAAACGTCGATATATGCAATAAAAATAGAACTTCTCCCCTTTTCAATATCTTACTCAGTATTTTAACGAGAAACAAATAGATGATTGAAAATGAAGTATTTAAGGTTATTATCTAATCAATTATGTGTTTGCATCATTTTTATCGTATATATATGAATTAATACCCATAGACTGTAAATTCACAAAAACGTGGAAAACGGCAAAATATTGCCTAATTCGATAATATTTTGTTTAAGTCACATAAAGGAAAAGGGGATGATAAACGTTAAAATATTGCTAAATTCGATGATTTTTCGTACGAAACAAAATGCAAGAAAACTTCCTTAAAAAGCAATATTATGCAAAATTCTGAGGTTTGAAGGCCAAATCACATATCGTGATACTACATGAAATAGAATCGAAATATTGGTAAAAATGAATATATTTACGTAGTACCAAACTACATGAAAAACGTGAAAAAGTCACTATTTAACCATATATGAGGATTTTAACTTCAAATCATAGAGCGAGATTCCGTATTATTTAGATCCAAGGAAAGACATATGACAATGTTGTTTCCAATACAAATGATAAAAATCAATGTGTTTTCATTAGAATTAACTAAAATGTTCCTGATTTTCCGTTTATATTACCGAGGGAAGATGTACACGTAAAACCGCTCTAATCCGGCTGAAACGTCGATATATGCAATAAAAACCGAACTTCTCCACTTTTCAATATCTTACTCAGTATTTTTACGAGAAACAAATAGTTGATTGAAAATGAAGTATTTAAGATTATTATCTAATCATTTTAATCATTAATCATAACTATTATGTGTTTGCATCATTTTTATCGTATATATAATGAATTAATACCAATAAACTGAATTTCACATAAACGTGGAAAAACTGCAAAATATTGCTTAATTCGATGATATTTTGTTTAAATTAAATAAAGGAAAAGGGGATGATAAACGTCAAAATATTGCTAAATTCGATGATTTTTCGTACGAAACAAAATGCAAGAAAACTTGCTTAAAATACAATATTATGCGAAATTCTGAGATTTGAAGGCCAAATCACATATCGTGATACTACATGAAATAGAATCGAAATATTGGTAAAAATGAATATATTTACGTAATATCAAACTACATGATTAACGTGAAAAAGTCACTATTTTACCTTATTTGAGGATTTTACCTTCAAATCATAGAGCGAGGTTTCGTATTATTTAGATCCAAGAAAAGACATATGACAATGTTGTTTCCAATACAAATGATAAAAAACAATGTGTTTTCATTAGAATTAACTAAAATGTTCCTGATTTTCCGTTTATATTACCAAGGGAAGATGTACACGTAAAACCGTTCTAATCCGGCTGAAACGTCGATATATGCAATAAAAACCGAACTTCTCCCCTTTTCAATATCTTACTCAGTATTTTAACGAGAAACAAACAGATGATTGAAAATGAAGTATTTAAGTTTATTATCTAATCAATTATGTGTTTGCATCATTTTTATCGTATATATATGAATTAATACCCATAGACTGTAAATTCACAAAAACGTGGAAAACGGCAAAATATTGCCTAATTCGATGATATTTTGTTTAGGTCACATAAAGGAAAAGGGGATGATAAACGTCAAAATATTGCTAAATTCGATGATTTTTCGTACGAAACAAAATGCAAGAAAACTTGCTTAAAATGCAATATTATGCGAAATTCTGAGATTTGGAGGCCAAATAACATATCGTGATACTACATGAAATAGTATCGAAATATTGGTAAAAATAAATATATTTACGTAATATCAAACAATATGAAAAACGTGAAAAAAGTCAATATATAACCATATTTGAGGATTTTAACTTAAAATCACAGAGCGAGGTTTCGTATTATTTAGATCCAAGAAAAGACATGACAATGTTGTTTCCAATACAAATGATAAAAAATCAATGTGTTTTCATTAGTATTAACTAAAATGTTACTGATTTTCCATTTATATTACCGATGGAAGATGTACACGAAAATCGCTCTATTCCGGCTGAAACGTCGATATATGCAATAAAAATAGAACTTCTCCCCTTTTCAATATCTTACTCAGTATTTTAACGAGAAACAAATAGATGAATGAAAATGAAGTATTTAAGGTTATTATCTAATCAATTATGTGTTTGCATCATTTTTATCGTATATATATGAATTAATACCCATAGACTGTAAATTCACAAAAACGTGGAAAACGGCAAAATATTGCCTAATTCGATGATATTTTGTTTAAGTCACATAAAGGAAAAGGGGATGATAAACGTCAAAATATTGCTAAATTCGATGATTTTTCATACCAAACAAAATGCAAGAAAACTTGCTTAAAATGCAATATTATGCGAAATTCTGAGATTTGGAGGCCATATCACATATCGTGATACTACATGAAATAGTATCGAAATATTGGTAAAAATGAATATATTTACGTAATATGAAACTACATGAAAAACGTGAAAAAAATCAATATATAACCATATTTGAGGATTTTAACTTCAAATCACAGAGCGAGGTTTCGTATTATTTAGATCCAAGAAAAGACATATGACAATGTTGTTTCCAATACAAATTATAAAAATCGATGTGTTTTCATTAGTATTAACTAAAATGTTACTGATTTTCCGTTTATATTACCGATGGAAGATGTAAACGAAAATCGCTCTATTCTGGCTGAAACGTCGATATATGCAATAAAAACAGAACTTCTCCCCTTTTCAATATCTTACTCAGTATTTTAACGAGAAACAAATAAATGATTAAAAATTAAGTATTTAAGGTTATTATCTAATCAATTATGTGTTTGCATCATTTTTATCGTATATATATGAATTAATACCCATAGACTGTAAATTCACAAAAACGTGGAAAACGGCAAAATATTGCCTAATTCGATGATATTTTGTTTAAGTCACATAAAGGAAAAGGGGATGATAAACGTCAAAATATTGCTAAATTCGTTGATTTTTCGTACGAAACAAAATGCAAGAAAACTTGCTTAAAATGCAATATTATGCGAAATTCTGAGATTTGGAGGCCAAATCACATATCGTGATACTACATGAAATAGTATCGAAATATTGGTAAAAATGAATATATTTACGTAATATCAAACAATATGAAAAACGTGAAAAAAGTCAATATATAACCATATTTGAGGATTTTAACTTCAAATCACAGAGCGAGGTTTCGTATTATTTAGATCCAAGAAAAGACATGACAATGTTGTTTCCAATACAAATGATAAAAAATCAATGTGTTTTCATTAGTATTAACTAAAATGTTACTGATTTTCCGTTTATATTACCGATGGAAGATGTACACGAAAATCGCTCTATTCCGGCTGAAACGTCGATATATGCAATAAAAATAGAACTTCTCCCCTTTTCAATATCTTACTCAGTATTTTAACGAGAAACAAATAGATGATTGAAAATGAAGTATTTAAGGTTATTATCTAATCAATTATGTGTTTGCATCATTTTTATCGTATATATATGAATTAATGCCCATAGACTGTAAATTCACAAAAACGTGGAAAACGGCAAAATATTGCCTAATTCGATGATATTTTGTTTAAGTCACATAAAGGAAAAGGGGATGATAAACGTTAAAATATTGCTAAATTCGATGATTTTTCGTACGAAACAAAATGCAAGAAAACTTCCTTAAAATGCAATATTATGCAAAATTCTGAGATTTGAAGGCCAAATCACATATCGTGATACTACATGAAATTGAATCGAAATATTGGTAAAAATGAATATATTTACGTAGTACCAAACTACATGAAAAACATGAAAAAGTCACTATTTAACCATATTTGAGGATTTTAACTTCAAATCATAGAGCGAGATTTCGTATTATTTAGATCCAAGAAAAGACATATGACAATGTTGTTTCCAATACAAATGATAAAAATCAATGTGTTTTCATTAGAATTAACTAAAATGTTCCTGATTTTCCGTTTATATTACCGAGGGAAGATGTACACGTAAAACCGCTCTAATCCGGCTGAAACGTCGATATATGCAATAAAAACCGAACTTCTCCACTTTTCAATATCTTACTCAGTATTTTAACGAGAAACAAATAGTTGATTGAAAATGAAGTATTTAAGGTTATTATCTAATCATTTTAATCATTAATCATAACTATTATGTGTTTGCATCATTTTTATCATATATATAATGAATTAATACCAATAAACTGAATTTCACATAAACGTGGAAAAACTGGAAAATATTGCCTAATTCGATGATATTTTGTTTAAATTAAATAAAGGAAAAGGGGATGATAAACGTCAAAATATTGCTAAATTCGATGATTTTTCGTACGAAACAAAATGCAAGAAAACTTGCTTAAAATGCAATATTATGCGAAATTCTGAGATTTGAAGGCCAAATCACATATCGTGATACTACATGAAATAGAATCGAAATATTGGTAAAAATGAATATATTTACGTAATATCAAACTACATGATTAACGTGAAAAAGTCACTATTTTACCTTATTTGAGGATTTTATCTTCAAATCATAGAGCGAGGTTTCGTATTATTTAGATCCAAGAAAAGACATATGACAATGTTGTTTCCAATACAAATGGTAAAAAACAATGTGTTTTCATTAGAATTAACTAAAATGTTCCTGATTTTCCGTTTATATTACCAAGGGAAGATGTACACGTAAAACCGTTCTAATCCGGGTGAAACGTCAATATATGCAATAAAAACCGAACTTCTCCCCTTTTCAATATCTTACTCAGTATTTTAACGAGAAACAAACAGATGATTGAAAATGAAGTATTTAAGTTTATTATCTAATCAATTATGTGTTTGCATCATTTTTATCGTATATATATGAATTAATACCCATAGACTGTAAATTCACAAAAACGTGGAAAACGGCAAAATATTGCCTAATTCGATGATATTTTGTTTAAGTCACATAAAGGAAAAGGGGATGATAAACGTCAAAATATTGCTAAATTCGTTGATTTTTCGTACGAAACAAAATGCAAGAAAACTTGCTTAAAATGCAATATTATGCGAAATTCTGAGATTTGAAGGCCAAATCACATATCGTGATACTACATGAAATAGTATCGAAATATTGGTAAAAATGAATATATTTACGTAATATCAAACTACATGAAAAACGTGAAAAAAGTCAATATATAACCATATTTGAGGATTTTAACTTCAAATCACAGGGCGAGGTTTCGTATTATTTAGATCCAAGAAAAGACATATGACAATGTTGTTTCCAATACAAATGATAAAAATCAATGTGTTTTCATTAGTATTAACTAAAATGTTACTGATTTTCCGTTTATATTACCGATGGAAGATGTACACGAAAATCGCTCTATTCCGGCTGAAACGTCGATATATGCAATAAAAATAGAACTTCTCCCCTTTTCAATATCTTACTCAGTATTTTAACGAGAAACAAATAGATGATTGAAAATGAAGTATTTAAGGTTATTATCTAATCAATTATGTGTTTGCATCATTTTTATCGTATATATATGAATTAATACCCATAGACTGTAAATCCACAAAAACGTGGAAAACGGCAAAATATTGCCTAATTCGATGATATTTTGTTTAAGTCACATAAAGGAAAAGGGGATGATAAACGTTAAAATATTGCTAAATTCGATGATTTTTCGTACGAAACAAAATGCAAGAAAACTTCCTTAAAATGCAATATTATGCAAAATTCTGAGATTTGAAGGCCAAATCACATATCGTGATACTACATGAAATAGAATCGAAATATTGGTAAAAATGAATATATTTACGTAGTACCAAACTACATGAAAAACGTGAAAAAGTCACTATTTAACCATATTTGAGGATTTTAACTTCAAATCATAGAGCGAGATTTCGTATTATTTAGATCCAAGAAAAGACATATGACAATGTTGTTTCCAATACAAATGATAAAAATCAATGTGTTTTCATTAGAATTAACTAAAATGCTCCTGATTTTCCGTTTATATTACCGAGGGAAGATGTACACGTAAAACCGCTCTAATCCGGCTGAAACGTCGATATATGCAATAAAAACCGAACTTCTCCACTTTTCAATATCTTACTCAGTATTTTAACGAGAAACAAATAGTTGATTGAAAATGAAGTATTTAAGGTTATTATCTAATCATTTTAATCATTAATCATAACTATTATGTGTTTGCATCATTTTTATCATATATATAATTAATTAATACCAATAAACTGAATTTCACATAAACGTGGAAAAACTGGAAAATATTGCCTAATTCGATGATATTTTGTTTAAATTAAATAAAGGAAAAGGGGATGATAAACGTCAAAATATTGCTAAATTCGATGATTTTTCGTACGAAACAAAATGCAAGAAAACTTGCTTAAAATGCAATATTATGCGAAATTCTGAGATTTGAAGGCCAAATCACATATCGTGATACTACATGAAATAGAATCGAAATATTGGTAAAAATGAATATATTTACGTAATATCAAACTACATGATTAACGTGAAAAAGTCACTATTTTACCTTATTTGAGGATTTTATCTTCAAATCATAGAGCGAGGTTTCGTATTATTTAGATCCAAGAAAAGACATATGACAATGTTGTTTCCAATACAAATGATAAAAAACAATGTGTTTTCATTAGAATTAACTAAAATGTTCCTGATTTTCCGTTTATATTACCAAGGGAAGATGTACACGTAAAACCGTTCTAATCCGGGTGAAACGTCAATATATGCAATAAAAACCGAACTTCTCCCCTTTTCAATATCTTACTCAGTATTTTAACGAGAAACAAACAGATGATTGAAAATGAAGTATTTAAGTTTATTATCTAATCAATTATGTGTTTGCATCATTTTTATCGTATATATATGAATTAATACCCATAGACTGTAAATTCACAAAAACGTGGAAAACGGCAAAATATTGCCTAATTCGATGATATTTTGTTTAAGTCACATAAAGGAAAAGGGGATGATAAACGTCAAAATATTGCTAAATTCGTTGATTTTTCGTACGAAACAAAATGCAAGAAAACTTGCTTAAAATGCAATATTATGCGAAATTCTGAGATTTGAAGGCCAAATCACATATCGTGATACTACATAAAATAGTATCGAAATATTGGTAAAAATGAATATATTTACGTAATATCAAACTACATGAAAAACGTGAAAAAAGTCAATATATAACCATATTTGAGGAGTTTAACTTCAAATCACAGAGCGAGGTTTCGTATTATTTAGATCCAAGAAAAGTCATATGACAATGTTGTTTCCAATACAAATGATAAAAATCGATGTGTTTTCATTAGTATTAACTAAAATGTTACTGATTTTCCGTTTATATTACCGATGGAAGATGTAAACGAAAATCGCTCTATTCTGGCTGAAACGTCGATATATGCAATAAAAACAGAACTTCTCCCCTTTTCAATATCTTACTAAGTATTTTAACGAGAAACAAATAGATGATTAAAAATCAAGTATTTAAGGTTATTATCTAATCAATTATGTGTTTGCATCATTTTTATCGTATATATATGAATTAATACCCATAGACTGTAAATTCACAAAAACGTGGAAAACGGCAAAATATTGCCTAATTCGATGATATTTTGTTTAAGTCACATAAAGGAAAAGGGGATGATAAACGTCAAAATATTGCTAAATTCGTTGATTTTTCGTACGAAACAAAATGCAAGAAAACTTGCTTAAAATGCAATATTATGCGAAATTCTGAGATTTGGAGGCCAAATCACATATCGTGATACTACATGAAATAGTATCAAAATATTGGTAAAAATGAATATATTTACGTAATATCAAACAATATGAAAAACGTGAAAAAAGTCAATATATAACCATATTTGAGGATTTTAACTTCAAATCACAGAGCGAGGTTTCGTATTATTTAGATCCAAGAAAAGACATGACAATGTTGTTTCCAATACAAATGATAAAAAATCAATGTGTTTTCATTAGTATTAACTAAAATGTTACTGATTTTCCGTTTATATTACCGATGGAAGATGTACACGAAAATCGCTCTATTCCGGCTGAAACGTCGATATATGCAATAAAAATAGAACTTCTCCCCTTTTCAATATCTTACTCAGTATTTTAACGAGAAACAAATAGATGATTGAAAATGAAGTATTTAAGGTTATTATCTAATCAATTATGTGTTTGCATCATTTTTATCGTATATATATGAATTAATACCCATAGACTGTAAATTCACAAAAACGTGGAAAACGGCAAAATATTGCCTAATTCGATAATATTTTGTTTAAGTCACATAAAGGAAAAGGGGATGATAAACGTTAAAATATTGCTAAATTCGATGATTTTTCGTACGAAACAAAATGCAAGAAAACTTCCTTAAAAAGCAATATTATGCAAAATTCTGAGGTTTGAAGGCCAAATCACATATCGTGATACTACATGAAATAGAATCGAAATATTGGTAAAAATGAATATATTTACGTAGTACCAAACTACATGAAAAACGTGAAAAAGTCACTATTTAACCATATATGAGGATTTTAACTTCAAATCATAGAGCGAGATTCCGTATTATTTAGATCCAAGGAAAGACATATGACAATGTTGTTTCCAATACAAATGATAAAAATCAATGTGTTTTCATTAGAATTAACTAAAATGTTCCTGATTTTCCGTTTATATTACCGAGGGAAGATGTACACGTAAAACCGCTCTAATCCGGCTGAAACGTCGATATATGCAATAAAAACCGAACTTCTCCACTTTTCAATATCTTACTCAGTATTTTTACGAGAAACAAATAGTTGATTGAAAATGAAGTATTTAAGATTATTATCTAATCATTTTAATCATTAATCATAACTATTATGTGTTTGCATCATTTTTATCGTATATATAATGAATTAATACCAATAAACTGAATTTCACATAAACGTGGAAAAACTGCAAAATATTGCTTAATTCGATGATATTTTGTTTAAATTAAATAAAGGAAAAGGGGATGATAAACGTCAAAATATTGCTAAATTCGATGATTTTTCGTACGAAACAAAATGCAAGAAAACTTGCTTAAAATACAATATTATGCGAAATTCTGAGATTTGAAGGCCAAATCACATATCGTGATACTACATGAAATAGAATCGAAATATTGGTAAAAATGAATATATTTACGTAATATCAAACTACATGATTAACGTGAAAAAGTCACTATTTTACCTTATTTGAGGATTTTACCTTCAAATCATAGAGCGAGGTTTCGTATTATTTAGATCCAAGAAAAGACATATGACAATGTTGTTTCCAATACAAATGATAAAAAACAATGTGTTTTCATTAGAATTAACTAAAATGTTCCTGATTTTCCGTTTATATTACCAAGGGAAGATGTACACGTAAAACCGTTCTAATCCGGCTGAAACGTCGATATATGCAATAAAAACCGAACTTCTCCCCTTTTCAATATCTTACTCAGTATTTTAACGAGAAACAAACAGATGATTGAAAATGAAGTATTTAAGTTTATTATCTAATCAATTATGTGTTTGCATCATTTTTATCGTATATATATGAATTAATACCCATAGACTGTAAATTCACAAAAACGTGGAAAACGGCAAAATATTGCCTAATTCGATGATATTTTGTTTAGGTCACATAAAGGAAAAGGGGATGATAAACGTCAAAATATTGCTAAATTCGATGATTTTTCGTACGAAACAAAATGCAAGAAAACTTGCTTAAAATGCAATATTATGCGAAATTCTGAGATTTGGAGGCCAAATAACATATCGTGATACTACATGAAATAGTATCGAAATATTGGTAAAAATAAATATATTTACGTAATATCAAACAATATGAAAAACGTGAAAAAAGTCAATATATAACCATATTTGAGGATTTTAACTTAAAATCACAGAGCGAGGTTTCGTATTATTTAGATCCAAGAAAAGACATGACAATGTTGTTTCCAATACAAATGATAAAAAATCAATGTGTTTTCATTAGTATTAACTAAAATGTTACTGATTTTCCATTTATATTACCGATGGAAGATGTACACGAAAATCGCTCTATTCCGGCTGAAACGTCGATATATGCAATAAAAATAGAACTTCTCCCCTTTTCAATATCTTACTCAGTATTTTAACGAGAAACAAATAGATGAATGAAAATGAAGTATTTAAGGTTATTATCTAATCAATTATGTGTTTGCATCATTTTTATCGTATATATATGAATTAATACCCATAGACTGTAAATTCACAAAAACGTGGAAAACGGCAAAATATTGCCTAATTCGATGATATTTTGTTTAAGTCACATAAAGGAAAAGGGGATGATAAACGTCAAAATATTGCTAAATTCGATGATTTTTCATACCAAACAAAATGCAAGAAAACTTGCTTAAAATGCAATATTATGCGAAATTCTGAGATTTGGAGGCCATATCACATATCGTGATACTACATGAAATAGTATCGAAATATTGGTAAAAATGAATATATTTACGTAATATGAAACTACATGAAAAACGTGAAAAAAATCAATATATAACCATATTTGAGGATTTTAACTTCAAATCACAGAGCGAGGTTTCGTATTATTTAGATCCAAGAAAAGACATATGACAATGTTGTTTCCAATACAAATTATAAAAATCGATGTGTTTTCATTAGTATTAACTAAAATGTTACTGATTTTCCGTTTATATTACCGATGGAAGATGTAAACGAAAATCGCTCTATTCTGGCTGAAACGTCGATATATGCAATAAAAACAGAACTTCTCCCCTTTTCAATATCTTACTCAGTATTTTAACGAGAAACAAATAAATGATTAAAAATTAAGTATTTAAGGTTATTATCTAATCAATTATGTGTTTGCATCATTTTTATCGTATATATATGAATTAATACCCATAGACTGTAAATTCACAAAAACGTGGAAAACGGCAAAATATTGCCTAATTCGATGATATTTTGTTTAAGTCACATAAAGGAAAAGGGGATGATAAACGTCAAAATATTGCTAAATTCGTTGATTTTTCGTACGAAACAAAATGCAAGAAAACTTGCTTAAAATGCAATATTATGCGAAATTCTGAGATTTGGAGGCCAAATCACATATCGTGATACTACATGAAATAGTATCGAAATATTGGTAAAAATGAATATATTTACGTAATATCAAACAATATGAAAAACGTGAAAAAAGTCAATATATAACCATATTTGAGGATTTTAACTTCAAATCACAGAGCGAGGTTTCGTATTATTTAGATCCAAGAAAAGACATGACAATGTTGTTTCCAATACAAATGATAAAAAATCAATGTGTTTTCATTAGTATTAACTAAAATGTTACTGATTTTCCGTTTATATTACCGATGGAAGATGTACACGAAAATCGCTCTATTCCGGCTGAAACGTCGATATATGCAATAAAAATAGAACTTCTCCCCTTTTCAATATCTTACTCAGTATTTTAACGAGAAACAAATAGATGATTGAAAATGAAGTATTTAAGGTTATTATCTAATCAATTATGTGTTTGCATCATTTTTATCGTATATATATGAATTAATGCCCATAGACTGTAAATTCACAAAAACGTGGAAAACGGCAAAATATTGCCTAATTCGATGATATTTTGTTTAAGTCACATAAAGGAAAAGGGGATGATAAACGTTAAAATATTGCTAAATTCGATGATTTTTCGTACGAAACAAAATGCAAGAAAACTTCCTTAAAATGCAATATTATGCAAAATTCTGAGATTTGAAGGCCAAATCACATATCGTGATACTACATGAAATTGAATCGAAATATTGGTAAAAATGAATATATTTACGTAGTACCAAACTACATGAAAAACATGAAAAAGTCACTATTTAACCATATTTGAGGATTTTAACTTCAAATCATAGAGCGAGATTTCGTATTATTTAGATCCAAGAAAAGACATATGACAATGTTGTTTCCAATACAAATGATAAAAATCAATGTGTTTTCATTAGAATTAACTAAAATGTTCCTGATTTTCCGTTTATATTACCGAGGGAAGATGTACACGTAAAACCGCTCTAATCCGGCTGAAACGTCGATATATGCAATAAAAACCGAACTTCTCCACTTTTCAATATCTTACTCAGTATTTTAACGAGAAACAAATAGTTGATTGAAAATGAAGTATTTAAGGTTATTATCTAATCATTTTAATCATTAATCATAACTATTATGTGTTTGCATCATTTTTATCATATATATAATGAATTAATACCAATAAACTGAATTTCACATAAACGTGGAAAAACTGGAAAATATTGCCTAATTCGATGATATTTTGTTTAAATTAAATAAAGGAAAAGGGGATGATAAACGTCAAAATATTGCTAAATTCGATGATTTTTCGTACGAAACAAAATGCAAGAAAACTTGCTTAAAATGCAATATTATGCGAAATTCTGAGATTTGAAGGCCAAATCACATATCGTGATACTACATGAAATAGAATCGAAATATTGGTAAAAATGAATATATTTACGTAATATCAAACTACATGATTAACGTGAAAAAGTCACTATTTTACCTTATTTGAGGATTTTATCTTCAAATCATAGAGCGAGGTTTCGTATTATTTAGATCCAAGAAAAGACATATGACAATGTTGTTTCCAATACAAATGGTAAAAAACAATGTGTTTTCATTAGAATTAACTAAAATGTTCCTGATTTTCCGTTTATATTACCAAGGGAAGATGTACACGTAAAACCGTTCTAATCCGGGTGAAACGTCAATATATGCAATAAAAACCGAACTTCTCCCCTTTTCAATATCTTACTCAGTATTTTAACGAGAAACAAACAGATGATTGAAAATGAAGTATTTAAGTTTATTATCTAATCAATTATGTGTTTGCATCATTTTTATCGTATATATATGAATTAATACCCATAGACTGTAAATTCACAAAAACGTGGAAAACGGCAAAATATTGCCTAATTCGATGATATTTTGTTTAAGTCACATAAAGGAAAAGGGGATGATAAACGTCAAAATATTGCTAAATTCGTTGATTTTTCGTACGAAACAAAATGCAAGAAAACTTGCTTAAAATGCAATATTATGCGAAATTCTGAGATTTGAAGGCCAAATCACATATCGTGATACTACATGAAATAGTATCGAAATATTGGTAAAAATGAATATATTTACGTAATATCAAACTACATGAAAAACGTGAAAAAAGTCAATATATAACCATATTTGAGGATTTTAACTTCAAATCACAGGGCGAGGTTTCGTATTATTTAGATCCAAGAAAAGACATATGACAATGTTGTTTCCAATACAAATGATAAAAATCAATGTGTTTTCATTAGTATTAACTAAAATGTTACTGATTTTCCGTTTATATTACCGATGGAAGATGTACACGAAAATCGCTCTATTCCGGCTGAAACGTCGATATATGCAATAAAAATAGAACTTCTCCCCTTTTCAATATCTTACTCAGTATTTTAACGAGAAACAAATAGATGATTGAAAATGAAGTATTTAAGGTTATTATCTAATCAATTATGTGTTTGCATCATTTTTATCGTATATATATGAATTAATACCCATAGACTGTAAATCCACAAAAACGTGGAAAACGGCAAAATATTGCCTAATTCGATGATATTTTGTTTAAGTCACATAAAGGAAAAGGGGATGATAAACGTTAAAATATTGCTAAATTCGATGATTTTTCGTACGAAACAAAATGCAAGAAAACTTCCTTAAAATGCAATATTATGCAAAATTCTGAGATTTGAAGGCCAAATCACATATCGTGATACTACATGAAATAGAATCGAAATATTGGTAAAAATGAATATATTTACGTAGTACCAAACTACATGAAAAACGTGAAAAAGTCACTATTTAACCATATTTGAGGATTTTAACTTCAAATCATAGAGCGAGATTTCGTATTATTTAGATCCAAGAAAAGACATATGACAATGTTGTTTCCAATACAAATGATAAAAATCAATGTGTTTTCATTAGAATTAACTAAAATGCTCCTGATTTTCCGTTTATATTACCGAGGGAAGATGTACACGTAAAACCGCTCTAATCCGGCTGAAACGTCGATATATGCAATAAAAACCGAACTTCTCCACTTTTCAATATCTTACTCAGTATTTTAACGAGAAACAAATAGTTGATTGAAAATGAAGTATTTAAGGTTATTATCTAATCATTTTAATCATTAATCATAACTATTATGTGTTTGCATCATTTTTATCATATATATAATTAATTAATACCAATAAACTGAATTTCACATAAACGTGGAAAAACTGGAAAATATTGCCTAATTCGATGATATTTTGTTTAAATTAAATAAAGGAAAAGGGGATGATAAACGTCAAAATATTGCTAAATTCGATGATTTTTCGTACGAAACAAAATGCAAGAAAACTTGCTTAAAATGCAATATTATGCGAAATTCTGAGATTTGAAGGCCAAATCACATATCGTGATACTACATGAAATAGAATCGAAATATTGGTAAAAATGAATATATTTACGTAATATCAAACTACATGATTAACGTGAAAAAGTCACTATTTTACCTTATTTGAGGATTTTATCTTCAAATCATAGAGCGAGGTTTCGTATTATTTAGATCCAAGAAAAGACATATGACAATGTTGTTTCCAATACAAATGATAAAAAACAATGTGTTTTCATTAGAATTAACTAAAATGTTCCTGATTTTCCGTTTATATTACCAAGGGAAGATGTACACGTAAAACCGTTCTAATCCGGGTGAAACGTCAATATATGCAATAAAAACCGAACTTCTCCCCTTTTCAATATCTTACTCAGTATTTTAACGAGAAACAAACAGATGATTGAAAATGAAGTATTTAAGTTTATTATCTAATCAATTATGTGTTTGCATCATTTTTATCGTATATATATGAATTAATACCCATAGACTGTAAATTCACAAAAACGTGGAAAACGGCAAAATATTGCCTAATTCGATGATATTTTGTTTAAGTCACATAAAGGAAAAGGGGATGATAAACGTCAAAATATTGCTAAATTCGTTGATTTTTCGTACGAAACAAAATGCAAGAAAACTTGCTTAAAATGCAATATTATGCGAAATTCTGAGATTTGAAGGCCAAATCACATATCGTGATACTACATGAAATAGTATCGAAATATTGGTAAAAATGAATATATTTACGTAATATCAAACTACATGAAAAACGTGAAAAAAGTCAATATATAACCATATTTGAGGATTTTAACTTCAAATCACAGGGCGAGGTTTCGTATTATTTAGATCCAAGAAAAGACATATGACAATGTTGTTTCCAATACAAATGATAAAAATCAATGTGTTTTCATTAGTATTAACTAAAATGTTACTGATTTTCCGTTTATATTACCGATGGAAGATGTACACGAAAATCGCTCTATTCCGGCTGAAACGTCGATATATGCAATAAAAATAGAACTTCTCCCCTTTTTAATATCTTACTCAGTATTTTAACGAGAAACAAATAGATGATTGAAAATGAAGTATTTAAGGTTATTATCTAATCAATTATGTGTTTGCATCATTTTTATCGTATATATATGAATTAATACCCATAGACTGTAAATCCACAAAAACGTGGAAAACGGCAAAATATTGCCTAATTCGATGATATTTTGTTTAAGTCACATAAAGGAAAAGGGGATGATAAACGTTAAAATATTGCTAAATTCGATGATTTTTCGTACGAAACAAAATGCAAGAAAACTTCCTTAAAATGCAATATTATGCAAAATTCTGAGATTTGAAGGCCAAATCACATATCGTGATACTACATGAAATAGAATCGAAATATTGGTAAAAATGAATATATTTACGTAGTACCAAACTACATGAAAAACGTGAAAAAGTCACTATTTAACCATATTTGAGGATTTTAACTTCAAATCATAGAGCGAGATTTCGTATTATTTAGATCCAAGAAAAGACATATGACAATGTTGTTTCCAATGCAAATGATAAAAATCAATGTGTTTTCATTAGAATTAACTAAAATGTTCCTGATTTTCCGTTTATAATACCGAGGGAAGATGTACACGTAAAACCGCTCTAATCCGGCTGAAACGTCGATATATGCAATAAAAACCGAACTTCTCCACTTTTCAATATCTTACTCAGTATTTTAACGAGAAACAAATAGTTGATTGAAAATGAAGTATTTAAGGTTATTATCTAATCATTTTAATCATTAATCATAACTATTATGTGTTTGAATCATTTTTATCGTATATATAATGAATTAATACCAATAAACTGAATTTCACATAAACGTGGAAAACTGCAAAATATTGCCAAATTCGATGATATTTTGTTTAAATTAAATAAAGGAAAAGGGGATGATAAACGTCAAAATATTGCTAAATTCGATGATTTTTCGTACGAAACAAAATGCAAGAAAACTTGCTTAAAATGCAATATTATGCGAAATTCCGAGATTTGGAGGCCAAATCACATATCGTGATACTACATGAAATAGTATCGAAATATTGGTAAAAATGAATATATTTACGTAATATCAAACTACATGAAAAACGTGAAAAAGTCAATATATAACCATATTTGAGGATTTTAACTTCAAATCACAGAGCGAGGTTTCGTATTATTTAGATCCAAGAAAAGACATGACAATGTTGTTTCCAATACAAATGAAAAAAAATCAATGTGTTTTCATTAGTATTAACTAAAATGTTACTGATTTTCCGTTTATATTACCGATGGAAGATGTACACGAAAATCGCTCTATTCCGGCTGAAACGTCGATATATGCAATAAAAACCGAACTTCTCCCCTTTTCAATATCTTACTCAGTATTTTAACGAGAAACAAATAGATGATTGAAAATGAAGTATTTAAGGTTATTATCTAATCAATTATGTGTTTGCATCATTTTTATCGTATATATATGAATTAATACCCATAGACTGTAAATTCACAAAAACGTGGAAAACGGCAAAATATTGCCTAATTCGATGATATTTTGTTTAAGTCACATAAAGGAAAAGGGGATGATAAACGTCAAAATATTGCTAAATTCGATGATTTTTCGTACGAAACAAAATGCAAGAAAACTTGCTTAAAATGCAATATTATGCGAAATTCTGAGATTTGGAGGCCAAATCACATATCGTGATACTACATGAAATAGTATCGAAATATTGGTAAAAATGAATATATTTACGTAATATCAAACTACATGAAAAACGTGAAAAAGTCAATATATAACCATATTTGAGGATTTTAACTTCAAATCACAGAGCGAGGTTTCGTATTATTTAGATCCAAGAAAAGACATGACAATGTTGTTTACAATACAAATGAAAAAAAATCAATGTGTTTTCATTAGTATTAACTAAAATGTTACTGATTTTCCGTTTATATTACCGATGGAAGATGTACACGAAAATCGCTCTATTCCGGCTGAAACGTCGATATATGCAATAAAAACCGAACTTCTCCCCTTTTCAATATCTTACTCAGTATTTTAACGAGAAACAAATAGATGATTGAAAATGAAGTATTTAAGGTTATTATCTAATCAATTATGTGTTTGCATCATTTTTATCGTATATATATGAATTAATACCCATAGACTGTAAATTCACAAAAACGTGGAAAACGGCAAAATATTGCCTAATTCGATGATATTTTGTTTAAGTCACATAAAGGAAAAGGGGATGATAAACGTCAAAATATTGCTAAATTCGTTGATTTTTCGTACGAAACAAAATGCAATAAAACTTGCTTAAAATGCAATATTATGCGAAATTCTGAGATTTGGAGGCCAAATCACATATCGTGATACTACATGAAATAGTATCGAAATATTGGTAAAAATGAATATATTTACGTAATATCAAACAATATGAAAAACGTGAAAAAAGTCAATATATAACCATATTTGAGGATTTTAACTTCAAATCACAGAGCGAGGTTTCGTATTATTTAGATCCAAGAAAAGACATGACAATGTTGTTTCCAATACAAATGATAAAAAATCAATGTGTTTTCATTAGTATTAACTAAAATGTTACTGATTTTCCGTTTATATTACCGATGGAAGATGTACACGAAAATCGCTCTATTCCGGCTGAAACGTCGATATATGCAATAAAAATAGAACTTCTCCCCTTTTCAATATCTTACTCAGTATTTTAACGAGAAACAAATAGATGATTGAAAATGAAGTATTTAAGGTTATTATCTAATCAATTATGTGTTTGCATCATTTTTATCGTATATATATGAATTAATACCCATAGACTGTAAATTCACAAAAACGTGGAAAACGGCAAAATATTGCCTAATTCGATGATATTTTGTTTAAGTCACATAAAGGAAAAGGGGATGATAAACGTCAAAATATTGCTAAATTCGATGATTTTTCGTACCAAACAAAATGCAAGAAAACTTGCTTAAAATGCAATATTATGCGAAATTCTGAGATTTGGAGGCCATATCACATATCGTGATACTACATGAAATAGTATCGAAATATTGGTAAAAATGAATATATTTACGTAATATCAAACTACATGAAAAACGTGAAAAAAGTCAATATATAACCATATTTGAGGATTTTAACTTCAAATCACAGAGCGAGGTTTCGTATTATTTAGATCCAAGAAAAGACATATGACAATGTTGTTTCCAATACAAATGATAAAAATCGATGTGTTTTCATTAGTATTAACTAAAATGTTACTGATTTTCCGTTTATATTACCGATGGAAGATGTAAACGAAAATCGCTCTATTCTGGCTGAAACGTCGATATATGCAATAAAAACAGAACTTCTCCCCTTTTCAATATCTTACTCAGTATTTTAACGAGAAACAAATAGATGATTGAAAATGAAGTATTTAAGGTTATTATCTAATCAATTATGTGTTTGCATCATTTTTATCGTATATATATGAATTAATACCCATAGACTGTAAATCCACAAAAACGTGGAAAACGGCAAAATATTGCCTAATTCGATGATATTTTGTTTAAGTCACATAAAGGAAAAGGGGATGATAAACGTTAAAATATTGCTAAATTCGATGATTTTTCGTACGAAACAAAATGCAAGAAAACTTCCTTAAAATGCAATATTATGCAAAATTCTGAGATTTGAAGGCCAAATCACATATCGTGATACTACATGAAATAGAATCGAAATATTGGTAAAAATGAATATATTTACGTAGTACCAAACTACATGAAAAACGTGAAAAAGTCACTATTTAACCATATTTGAGGATTTTAACTTCAAATCATAGAGCGAGATTTCGTATTATTTAGATCCAAGAAAAGACATATGACAATGTTGTTTCCAATACAAATGATAAAAATCAATGTGTTTTCATTAGAATTAACTAAAATGTTCCTGATTTTCCGTTTATATTACCGAGGGAAGATGTACACGTAAAACCGCTCTAATCCGGCTGAAACGTCGATATATGCAATAGAAACCGAACTTCTCAACTTTTCAATATCTTACTCAGTATTTTAACGAGAAACAAATAGTTGATTGAAAATGAAGTATTTAAGGTTATTATCTAATCATTTTAATCATTAATCATAATTATTATGTGTTTGCATCATTTTTATCGTATATATAATGAATTAATACCAATAAACTGAATTTCACATAAACGTGGAAAAACTGCAAAATATTGCCTAATTCGATGATATTTTGTTTTAATTAAATAAAGGAAAAGGGGATGATAAACGTCAAAATATTGCTAAATTCGATGATTTTTCGTACGAAACAAAATGCAAGAAAACTTGCTTAAAATGCAATATTATGCGAAATGTTGAGGTTTGAAGGCCAAATCACATATCGTGATACTACATGAAATTGAATCGAAATATTGGTAAAAACGAATATATATACGAAATATCAAACTACATGATTAACGTGAAAAAGTCACTATTTTACCATATTTGAGGATTTTACCTTCAAATCATAGAGCGAGGTTTCGTATTATTTAGATCCAAGAAAAGACATGACAATGTTGTTTCCAATACAAATGAAAAAAAATCAATGTGTTTTCATTAGTATTAACTAAAATGTTACTGATTTTCCGTTTATATTACCAAGGGAAGATGTACACGTAAAACCGTTCTAATCCGGCTGAAACGTCGATATATGCAATAAAAACCGAACTTCTCCCCTTTTAAATATCTTACTCAGTATTTTAACGAGAAACAAATAGATGATTGAAAATGAAGTATTTAAGGTTATTATCTAATCAATTATGTGTTTGCATCATTTTTATCGTATATATATGAATTAATACCCATAGACTGTAAATTCACAAAAACGTGGAAAACGGCAAAATATTGCCTAATTCGATGATATTTTGTTTAAGTCACATAAAGGAAAAGGGGATGATAAACGTCAAAATATTGCTAAATTCGATGATTTTTCGTACGAAACAAAATGCAAGAAAACTTGCTTAAAATGCAATATTATGCGAAATTCTGAGATTTGGAGGCCAAATCACATATCGTGATACTACATGAAATAGTATCGAAATATTGGTAAAAATGAATATATTTACGTAATATCAAACTACATGAAAAACGTGAAAAAGTCAATATATAACCATATTTGAGGATTTTAACTTCAAATCACAGAGCGAGGTTTCGTATTATTTAGATCCAAGAAAAGACATGACAATGTTGTTTCCAATACAAATGAAAAAAAATCAATGTGTTTTCATTAGTATTAACTAAAATGTTACTGATTTTCCGTTTATATTACCGATGGAAGATGTACACGAAAATCGCTCTATTCCGGCTGAAACGTCGATATATGCAATAAAAACCGAACTTCTCCCCTTTTCAATATCTTACTCAGTATTTTAACGAGAAACAAATAGATGATTGAAAATGAAGTATTTAAGGTTATTATCTAATCAATTATGTGTTTGCATCATTTTTATCGTATATATATGAATTAATACTCATAGACTGTAAATTCAAAAAAACGTGGAAAACGGCAAAATATTGCCTAATTCGATGATATTTTGTTTATGTCACATAAAGGAAAAGGGGATGATAAACGTCAAAATATTGCTAAATTCGATGATTTTTCGTACCAAACAAAATGCAAGAAAACTTGCTTAAAATGCAATATTATGCGAAATTCTGAGATTTGGAGGCCATATCACATATCGTGATACTACATGAAATAGTATCGAAATATTGGTAAAAATGAATATATTTACGTAATATCAAACTACATGAAAAACGTGAAAAAAGTCAATATATAACCATATTTGAGGATTTTAACTTCAAATCACAGAGCGAGGTTTCGTATTATTTAGATCCAAGAAAAGACATATGACAATGTTGTTTCCAATACAAATGATAAAAATCGATGTGTTTTCATTAGTATTAACTAAAATGTTACTGATTTTCCGTTTATATTACCGATGGAAGATGTAAACGAAAATCGCTCTATTCTGGCTGAAACGTCGATATATGCAATAAAAACAGAACTTCTCCCCTTTTCAATATCTTACTCAGTATTTTAACGAGAAACAAATAGATGATTGAAAATGAAGTATTTAAGGTTATTATCTAATCAATTATGTGTTTGCATCATTTTTATCGTATATATATGAATTAATACCCATAGACTGTAAATCCACAAAAACGTGGAAAACGGCAAAGTATTGCCTAATTCGATGATATTTTGTTTAAGTCACATAAAGGAAAAGGGGATGATAAACGTTAAAATATTGCTAAATTCGATGATTTTTCGTACGAAACAAAATGCAAGAAAACTTCCTTAAAATGCAATATTATGCAAAATTCTGAGATTTGAAGGCCAAATCACATATCGTGATACTACATGAAATAGAATCGAAATATTGGTAAAAATGAATATATTTACGAAGTACCAAACTACATGAAAAACGTGAAAAAGTCACTATTTAACCATATTTGAGGATTTTAACTTCAAATCATAGAGCGAGATTTCGTATTATTTAGATCCAAGAAAAGACATATGACAATGTTGTTTCCAATACAAATGATAAAAATCAATGTGTTTTCATTAGAATTAACTAAAATGTTCCTGATTTTCCGTTTATATTACCGAGGGAAGATGTACACGTAAAACCGCTCTAATCCGGCTGAAACGTCGATATATGCAATAGAAACCGAACTTCTCAACTTTTCAATATCTTACTCAGTATTTTAACGAGAAACAAATAGTTGATTGAAAATGAAGTATTTAAGGTTATTATCTAATCATTTTAATCATTAATCATAATTATTATGTGTTTGCATCATTTTTATCGTATATATAATGAATTAATACCAATAAACGGAATTTCACATAAACGTGGAAAAACTGCAAAATATTGCCTAATTCGATGATATTTTGTTTTAATTAAATAAAGGAAAAGGGGATGATAAACGTCAAAATATTGCTAAATTCGATGATTTTTCGTACGAAACAAAATGCAAGAAAACTTGCTTAAAATGCAATATTATGTGAAATGTTGAGATTTGAAGGCCAAATCACATATCGTGATACTACATGAAATTGAATCGAAATATTGGTAAAAACGAATATATATACGTAATATCAAACTACATGATTAACGTGAAAAAGTCACTATTTTACCATATTTGAGGATTTTACCTTCAAATCATAGAGCGAGGTTTCGTATTATTTAGATCCAAGAAAAGACATATGAAAATGTTGTTTCCAATACAAATGATAAAAAACAATGTGTTTTCATTAGAATTAACTAAAATGTTCCTGATTTTCCGTTTATATTACCAAGGGAAGATGTACACGTAAAACCGTTCTAATCCGGCTGAAACGTCGATATATGCAATAAAAACCGAACTTCTCCCCTTTTCAATATCTTACTCAGTATTTTAACGAGAAACAAATAGATGATTGAAAATGAAGTATTTAAGGTTATTATCTAATCAATTATGTGTTTGCATCATTTTTATCGTATATATATGAATTAATACCCATAGACTGTAAATTCACAAAAACGTGGAAAACGGCAAAATATTGCCTAATTCGATGATATTTTGTTTAAGTCACATAAAGGAAAAGGGGATGATAAACGTCAAAATATTGCTAAATTCGATGATTTTTCGTACGAAACAAAATGCAAGAAAACTTGCTTAAAATGCAATATTATGCGAAATTCTGAGATTTGGAGGCCAAATCACATATCGTGATACTACATGAAATAGTATCGAAATATTGGTAAAAATGAATATATTTACGTAATATCAAACTACATGAAAAACGTGAAAAAGTCAATATATAACCATATTTGAGGATTTTAACTTCAAATCACAGAGCGAGGTTTCGTATTATTTAGATCCAAGAAAAGACATGACAATGTTGTTTCCAATACAAATGAAAAAAAATCAATGTGTTTTCATTAGTATTAACTAAAATGTTACTGATTTTCCGTTTATATTACCGATGGAAGATGTACACGAAAATCGCTCTATTCCGGCTGAAACGTCGATATATGCAATAAAAACCGAACTTCTCCCCTTTTCAATATCTTACTCAGTATTTTAACGAGAAACAAATAGATGATTGAAAATGAAGTATTTAAGGTTATTATCTAATCAATTATGTGTTTGCATCATTTTTATCGTATATATATGAATTAATACCCATAGACTGTAAATTCACAAAAACGTGGAAAACGGCAAAATATTGCCTAATTCGATGATATTTTGTTTAAGTCACATAAAGGAAAAGGGGATGATAAACGTCAAAATATTGCTAAATTCGATGATTTTTCGTACCAAACAAAATGCAAGAAAACTTGCTTAAAATGCAATATTATGCGAAATTCTGAGATTTGGAGGCCATATCACATATCGTGATACTACATGAAATAGTATCGAAATATTGGTAAAAATGAATATATTTACGTAATATCAAACTACATGAAAAACGTGAAAAAAGTCAATATATAACCATATTTGAGGATTTTAACTTCAAATCACAGAGCGAGGTTTCGTATTATTTAGATCCAAGAAAAGACATATGACAATGTTGTTTCCAATACAAATGATAAAAATCGATGTGTTTTCATTAGTATTAACTAAAATGTTACTGATTTTCCGTTTATATTACCGATGGAAGATGTAAACGAAAATCGCTCTATTCTGGCTGAAACGTCGATATATGCAATAAAAACAGAACTTCTCCCCTTTTCAATATCTTACTCAGTATTTTAACGAGAAACAAATAGATGATTGAAAATGAAGTATTTAAGGTTATTATCTAATCAATTATGTGTTTGCATCATTTTTATCGTATATATATGAATTAATACCCATAGACTGTAAATCCACAAAAACGTGGAAAACGGCAAAATATTGCCTAATTCGATGATATTTTGTTTAAGTCACATAAAGGAAAAGGGGATGATAAACGTTAAAATATTGCTAAATTCGATGATTTTTCGTACGAAACAAAATGCAAGAAAACTTCCTTAAAATGCAATATTATGCAAAATTCTGAGATTTGAAGGCCAAATCACATATCGTGATACTACATGAAATAGAATCGAAATATTGGTAAAAATGAATATATTTACGTAGTACCAAACTACATGAAAAACGTGAAAAAGTCACTATTTAACCATATTTGAGGATTTTAACTTCAAATCATAGAGCGAGATTTCGTATTATTTAGATTCAAGAAAAGACATATGACAATGTTGTTTCCAATACAAATGATAAAAATCAATGTGTTTTCATTAGAATTAACTAAAATGTTCCTGATTTTCCGTTTATATTACCGAGGGAAGATGTACACGTAAAACCGCTCTAATCCGGCTGAAACGTCGATATATGCAATAGAAACCGAACTTCTCAACTTTTCAATATCTTACTCAGTATTTTAACGAGAAACAAATAGTTGATTGAAAATGAAGTATTTAAGGTTATTATCTAATCATTTTAATCATTAATAATAATTATTATGTGTTTGCATCATTTTTATCGTATATATAATGAATTAATACCAATAAACTGAATTTCACATAAACGTGGAAAAACTGCAAAATATTGCCTAATTCGATGATATTTTAATTTAATTAAATAAAGGAAAAGGGGATGATAAACGTCAAAATATTGCTAAATTCGATGATTTTTCGTACGAAACAAAATGCAAGAAAACTTGCTTAAAATGCAATATTATGCGAAATGTTGAGGTTTGAAGGCCAAATCACATATCGTGATACTACATGAAATTGAATCGAAATATTGGTAAAAACGAATATATATACGAAATATCAAACTACATGATTAACGTGAAAAAGTCACTATTTTACCATATTTGAGGATTTTACCTTCAAATCATAGAGCGAGGTTTCGTATTATTAAGATCCAAGAAAAGACATATGAAAATGTTGTTTCCAATACAAATGATAAAAAAACAATGTGTTTTCATTAGAATTAACTAAAATGTTCCTGATTTTCCGTTTATATTACCAAGGGAAGATGTACACGTAAAACCGTTCTAATCCGGCTGAAACGTCGATATATGCAATAAAAACCGAACTTCTCCCCTTTTCAATATCTTACTCAGTATTTTAACGAGAAACAAATAGATGATTGAAAATGAAGTATTTAAGGTTATTATCTAATCAATTATGTGTTTGCATCATTTTTATCGTATATATATGAATTAATACCCTTAGACTGTAAATCCACAAAAACGTGGAAAACGGCAAAATATTGCCTAATTCGATGATATTTTGTTTAAGTCACATAAAGGAAAAGGGGATGATAAACGTTAAAATATTGCTAAATTCGATGATTTTTCGTACGAAACAAAATGCAAGAAAACTTGCTTAAAATGCAATATTATGCGAAATTCTGAGATTTGGAGGCCAAATCACATATCGTGATACTACATGAAATAGTATCGAAATATTGGTAAAAATGAATATATTTACGTAATATCAAACTACATGAAAAACGTGAAAAAGTCAATATATAACCATATTTGAGGATTTTAACTTCAAATCACAGAGCGAGGTTTCGTATTATTTAGATCCAAGAAAAGACATGACAATGTTGTTTCCAATACAAATGAAAAAAAATCAATGTGTTTTCATTAGTATTAACAAAAATGTTACTGATTTTCCGTTTATATTACCGATGGAAGATGTACACGAAAATCGCTCTATTCCGGCTGAAACGTCGATATATGCAATAAAAACCGAACTTCTCCCCTTTTCAATATCTTACTCAGTATTTTAACGAGAAACAAATAGATGATTGAAAATTAAGTATTTAAGGTTATTATCTAATCAATTATGTGTTTGCATCATTTTTATCGTATATATATGAATTAATACCCATAGACTGTAAATTCACAAAAACGTGGAAAACGGCAAAATATTGCCTAATTCGATGATATTTTGTTTAAGTCACATAAAGGAAAAGGGGATGATAAACGTCAAAATATTGCTAAATTCGATGATTTTTCGTACCAAACAAAATGCAAGAAAACTTGCTTAAAATGCATTATTATGCGAAATTCTGAGATTTGGAGGCCATATCACATATCGTGATACTACATGAAATAGTATCGAAATATTGGTAAAAATGAATATATTTACGTAATATCAAACTACATGAAAAACGGGGGATAAAGTCAATATATAACCATATTTGAGGATTTTAACTTCAAATCACAGAGCGAGGTTTCGTATTATTTAGATCCAAGAAAAGACATATGACAATGTTGTTTCCAATACAAATGATAAAAATCGATGTGTTTTCATTAGTATTAACTAAAATGTTACTGATTTTCCGTTTATATTACCGATGGAAGATGTAAACGAAAATCGCTCTATTCTGGCTGAAACGTCGATATATGCAATAAAAACAGAACTTCTCCCCTTTTCAATATCTTACTCAGTATTTTAACGAGAAACAAATAGATGATTAAAAATTAAGTATTTAAGGTTATTATCTAATCAATTATGTGTTTGCATCATTTTTATCGTATATA
Source organism: Procambarus clarkii (assembly GCF_040958095.1). NCBI lineage: Eukaryota > Metazoa > Arthropoda > Malacostraca > Decapoda > Cambaridae > Procambarus > Procambarus clarkii. The sequence goes on along the minus strand of NW_027189146.1, from coordinate 1,212,295 downwards.
TATGAATTAATACCCATAGACTGTAAATTCACAAAAACGTGGAAAACGGCAAAATATTGCCTAATTCGATGATATTTTGTTTAAGTCACATAAAGGAAAAGGGGATGATAAACGTTAAAATATTGCTAACTTCGATGATTTTTCGTACGAAACAAAATGCAAGAAAACTTCCTTAAAATGCAATATTATGCAAAATTCTGAGATTTGAAGGCCAAATCACATATCGTGATACTACATGAAATAGAATCGAAATATTGGTAAAAATGAATATATTTACGTAGTACCAAACTACATGAAAAACGTGAAAAAGTCACTATTTAACCATATTTGAGGATTTTAACTTCAAATCATAGAGCGAGATTTCGTATTATTTAGATTCAAGAAAAGACATATGACAATGTTGTTTCCAATACAAATGATAAAAATCAATGTGTTTTCATTAGAATTAACTAAAATGTTCCTGATTTTCCGTTTATATTACCGAGGGAAGATGTACACGTAAAACCGCTCTAATCCGGCTGAAACGTCGATATATGCAATAGAAACCGAACTTCTCAACTTTTCAATATCTTACTCAGTATTTTAACGAGAAACAAATAGTTGATTGAAAATGAAGTATTTAAGGTTATTATCTAATCATTTTAATCATTAATAATAATTATTATGTGTTTGCATCATTTTTATCGTATATATAATGAATTAATACCAATAAACTGAATTTCACATAAACGTGGAAAAACTGCAAAATATTGCCTAATTCGATGATATTTTGTTTTAATTAAATAAAGGAAAAGGGGATGATAAACGTCAAAATATTGCTAAATTCGATGATTTTTCGTACGAAACAAAATGCAAGAAAACTTGCTTAAAATGCAATATTATGCGAAATGTTGAGGTTTGAAGGCCAAATCACATATCGTGATACTACATGAAATTGAATCGAAATATTGGTAAAAACGAATATATATACGAAATATCAAACTACATGATTAACGTGAAAAAGTCACTATTTTACCATATTTGAGGATTTTACCTTCAAATCATAGAGCGAGGTTTCGTATTATTAAGATCCAAGAAAAGACATATGAAAATGTTGTTTCCAATACAAATGATAAAAAAACAATGTGTTTTCATTAGAATTAACTAAAATGTTCCTGATTTTCCGTTTATATTACCAAGGGAAGATGTACACGTAAAACCGTTCTAATCCGGCTGAAACGTCGATATATGCAATAAAAACCGAACTTCTCCCCTTTTCAATATCTTACTCAGTATTTTAACGAGAAACAAATAGATGATTGAAAATGAAGTATTTAAGGTTATTATCTAATCAATTATGTGTTTGCATCATTTTTATCGTATATATATGAATTAATACCCTTAGACTGTAAATCCACAAAAACGTGGAAAACGGCAAAATATTGCCTAATTCGATGATATTTTGTTTAAGTCACATAAAGGAAAAGGGGATGATAAACGTTAAAATATTGCTAAATTCGATGATTTTTCGTACGAAACAAAATGCAAGAAAACTTGCTTAAAATGCAATATTATGCGAAATTCTGAGATTTGGAGGCCAAATCACATATCGTGATACTACATGAAATAGTATCGAAATATTGGTAAAAATGAATATATTTACGTAATATCAAACTACATGAAAAACGTGAAAAAGTCAATATATAACCATATTTGAGGATTTTAACTTCAAATCACAGAGCGAGGTTTCGTATTATTTAGATCCAAGAAAAGACATGACAATGTTGTTTCCAATACAAATGAAAAAAAATCAATGTGTTTTCATTAGTATTAACAAAAATGTTACTGATTTTCCGTTTATATTACCGATGGAAGATGTACACGAAAATCGCTCTATTCCGGCTGAAACGTCGATATATGCAATAAAAACCGAACTTCTCCCCTTTTCAATATCTTACTCAGTATTTTAACGAGAAACAAATAGATGATTGAAAATTAAGTATTTAAGGTTATTATCTAATCAATTATGTGTTTGCATCATTTTTATCGTATATATATGAATTAATACCCATAGACTGTAAATTCACAAAAACGTGGAAAACGGCAAAATATTGCCTAATTCGATGATATTTTGTTTAAGTCACATAAAGGAAAAGGGGATGATAAACGTCAAAATATTGCTAAATTCGATGATTTTTCGTACCAAACAAAATGCAAGAAAACTTGCTTAAAATGCATTATTATGCGAAATTCTGAGATTTGGAGGCCATATCACATATCGTGATACTACATGAAATAGTATCGAAATATTGGTAAAAATGAATATATTTACGTAATATCAAACTACATGAAAAACGGGGGATAAAGTCAATATATAACCATATTTGAGGATTTTAACTTCAAATCACAGAGCGAGGTTTCGTATTATTTAGATCCAAGAAAAGACATATGACAATGTTGTTTCCAATACAAATGATAAAAATCGATGTGTTTTCATTAGTATTAACTAAAATGTTACTGATTTTCCGTTTATATTACCGATGGAAGATGTAAACGAAAATCGCTCTATTCTGGCTGAAACGTCGATATATGCAATAAAAACAGAACTTCTCCCCTTTTCAATATCTTACTCAGTATTTTAACGAGAAACAAATAGATGATTAAAAATTAAGTATTTAAGGTTATTATCTAATCAATTATGTGTTTGCATCATTTTTATCGTATATATATGAATTAATACCCATAGACTGTAAATTCACAAAAACGTGGAAAACGGCAAAATATTGCCTAATTCGATGATATTTTGTTTAAGTCACATAAAGGAAAAGGGGATGATAAACGTCAAAATATTGCTAAATTCGATGATTTTTCGTACCAAACAAAATGCAAGAAAACTTGCTTAAAATGCAATATTATCCAAAATTCTGAGATTTGGAGGCCATATCACATATCGTGATACTACATGAAATAGTATCGAAATATTGGTAAAAATGAATATATTTACGTAATATCAAACTACATGAAAAACGTGAAAAAAGTCAATATATAACCATATTTGAGGATTTTAACTTCAAATCACAGAGCGAGGTTTCGTATTATTTAGATCCAAGAAAAGACATATGAAAATGTTGTTTCCAATACAAAAGATAAAAAAACAATGTGTTTTCATTAGAATTAACTAAAATGTTCCTGATTTTCCGTTTATATTACCAAGGGAAGATGTACACGTAAAACCGTTCTAATCCGGCTGAAACGTCGATATATGCAATAAAAACCGAACTTCTCCCCTTTTCAATATCTTACTCAGTATTTTAACGAGAAACAAATAGATGATTGAAAATGAAGTATTTAAGGTTATTATCTAATCAATTATGTGTTTGCATCATTTTTATCGTATATATATGAATTAATACCCATAGACTGTAAATCCACAAAAACGTGGAAAACGGAAAAATATTGCCTAATTCGATGATATTTTGTTTAAGTCACATAAAGGAAAAGGGGATGATAAACGTTAAAATATTGCTAAATTCGATGATTTTTCGTACGAAACAAAATGCAAGAAAACTTGCTTAAAATGCAATATTATGCGAAATTCTGAGATTTGGAGGCCAAATCACATATCGTGATACTACATGAAATAGTATCGAAATATTGGTAAAAATGAATATATTTACGTAATATCAAACTACATGAAAAACGTGAAAAAGTCAATATATAACCATATTTGAGGATTTTAACTTCAAATCACAGAGCGAGGTTTCGTATTATTTAGATCCAAGAAAAGACATGACAATGTTGTTTCCAATACAAATGAAAAAAATCAATGTGTTTTCATTAGTATTAACTAAAATGTTACTGATTTTCCGTTTATATTACCGATGGAAGATGTACACGAAAATCGCTCTATTCCGGCTGAAACGTCGATATATGCAATAAAAACCGAACTTCTCCCCTTTTCAATATCTTACTCAGTATTTTAACGAGAAACAAATAGATGATTGAAAATGAAGTATTTAAGGTTATTATCTAATCAATTATGTGTTTGCATCATTTTTATCGTATATATATGAATTAATACCCATAGACTGTAAATTCACAAAAACGTGGAAAACGGCAAAATATTGCCTAATTCGATGATATTTTGTTTAAGTCACATAAAGGAAAAGGGGATGATAAACGTCAAAATATTGCTAAATTCGATGATTTTTCGTACCAAACAAAATGCAAGAAAACTTGCTTAAAATGCATTATTATGCGAAATTCTGAGATTTGGAGGCCATATCACATATCGTGATACTACATGAAATAGTATCGAAATATTGGTAAAAATGAATATATTTACGTAATATCAAACTACATGAAAAACGGGGGATAAAGTCAATATATAACCATATTTGAGGATTTTAACTTCAAATCACAGAGCGAGGTTTCGTATTATTTAGATCCAAGAAAAGACATATGACAATGTTGTTTCCAATACAAATGATAAAAATCGATGTGTTTTCATTAGTATTAACTAAAATGTTACTGATTTTCCGTTTATATTACCGATGGAAGATGTAAACGAAAATCGCTCTATTCTGGCTGAAACGTCGATATATGCAATAAAAACAGAACTTCTCCCCTTTTCAATATCTTACTCAGTATTTTAACGAGAAACAAATAGATGATTAAAAATTAAGTATTTAAGGTTATTATCTAATCAATTATGTGTTTGCATCATTTTTATCGTATATATATGAATTAATACCCATAGACTGTAAATTCACAAAAACGTGGAAAACGGCAAAATATTGCCTAATTCGATGATATTTTGTTTAAGTCACATAAAGGAAAAGGGGATGAAAAACGTCAAAATATTGCTAAATTCGATGATTTTTCGTACCAAACAAAATGCAAGAAAACTTGCTTAAAATGCAATATTATCCAAAATTCTGAGATTTGGAGGCCATATCACATATCGTGATACTACATGAAATAGTATCGAAATATTGGTAAAAATGAATATATTTACGTAATATCAAACTACATGAAAAACGTGAAAAAAGTCAATATATAACCATATTTGAGGATTTTAACTTCAAATCACAGAGCGAGGTTTCGTATTATTTAGATCCAAGAAAAGACATATGAAAATGTTGTTTCCAATACAAATGATAAAAAAACAATGTGTTTTCATTAGAATTAACTAAAATGTTCCTGATTTTCCCTTTATATTACCAAGGGAAGATGTACACGTAAAACCGTTCTAATCCGGCTGAAACGTCGATATATGCAATAAAAACCGAACTTCTCCCCTTTTCAATATCTTACTCAGTATTTTAACGAGAAACAAATAGATGATTGAAAATGAAGTATTTAAGGTTATTATCTAATCAATTATGTGTTTGCATCATTTTTATCGTATATATATGAATTAATACCCATAGACTGTAAATCCACAAAAACGTGGAAAACGGCAAAATATTGCCTAATTCGATGATATTTTGTTTAAGTCACATAAAGGAAAAGGGGATGATAAACGTTAAAATATTGCTAAATTCGATGATTTTTCGTACGAAACAAAATGCAAGAAAACTTGCTTAAAATGCAATATTATGCGAAATTCTGAGATTTGGAGGCCAAATCACATATCGTGATACTACATGAAATAGTATCGAAATATTGGTAAAAATGAATATATTTACGTAATATCAAACTACATGAAAAACGTGAAAAAGTCAATATATAACCATATTTGAGGATTTTAACTTCAAATCACAGAGCGAGGTTTCGTATTATTTAGATCCAAGAAAAGACATGACAATGTTGTTTCCAATACAAATGAAAAAAAATCAATGTGTTTTCATTAGTATTAACTAAAATGTTACTGATTTTCCGTTTATATTACCGATGGAAGATGTACACGAAAATCGCTCTATTCCAGCTGAAACGTCGATATATGCAATAAAAAAAGAACTTCTCCCCTTTTCAATATCTTACTCAGTATTTTAACGAGAAACAAATAGATGATTGAAAATGAAGTATTTAAGGTTATTATCTAATCAATTATGTGTTTGCATCATTTTTATCGTATATATATGAATTAATACCCATAGACTGTAAATTCACAAAAACGTGGAAAACGGCAAAATATTGCCTAATTCGATGATATTTTGTTTAAGTCACATAAAGGAAAAGGGTATGATAAACGTCAAAATATTGCTAAATTCGATGATTTTTCGTACCACACAAAATGCAAGAAAACTTGCTTAAAATGCAATATTATGCGAAATTCTGAGATTTGGAGGCCATATCACATATCGTGATACTACATGAAATAGTATCGAAATATTGGTAAAAATGAATATATTTACGTAATATCAAACTACATGAAAAACGTGAAAAAAGTCAATATATAACCATATTTGAGGATTTTAACTTCAAATCACAGAGCGAGGTTTCGTATTATTTAGATCCAAGAAAAGACATATGACAATGTTGTTTCCAATACAAATGATAAAAATCGATGTGTTTTCATTAGTATTAACTAAAATGTTACTGATTTTTCGTTTATATTACCGATAGAAGATGTAAACGAAAATCGCTCTATTCTGGCTGAAACGTCGATATATGCAATAAAAACAGAACTTCTCCCCTTTTCAATATCTTACTCAGTATTTTAACGAGAAACAAATAGATGATTGAAAATGAAGTATTTAAGGTTATTATCTAATCAATTATGTGTTTGCATGATTTTTATCGTATATATATGAATTAATACCCATAGACTGTAAATCCACAAAAACGTGGAAAACGGCAAAATATTGTCTAATTCGATGATATTTTGTTTAAGTCACATAAAGGAAAAGGGGATGATAAACGTTAAAATATTGCTAAATTCGATGATTTTTCGTACGAAACAAAATGCAAGAAAACTTCCTTAAAATGCAATATTATGCAAAATTCTGAGATTTGAAGGCCAAATCACATATCGTGATACTACATGAAATAGAATCGAAATATTGGTAAAAATGAATATATTTACGTAGTACCAAACTTCATGAAAAACGTGAAAAAGTCACTATTTAACCATATTTGAGGATTTTAACTTCAAATCATAGAGCGAGATTTCGTATTATTTAGATCCAAGAAAAGACATATGACAATGTTGTTTCCAATACAAATGATAAAAATCAATGTGTTTTCATTAGAATTAACTAAAATGTTCCTGATTTTCCGTTTATATTACCGAGGGAAGATGTACACGTAAAACCGCTCTAATCCGGCTGAAACGTCGATATATGCAATAAAAACCGAACTTCTCCACTTTTCAATATCTTACTCAATATTTTAACGAGAAACAAATAGTTGATTGAAAATGAAGTATTTAAGGTTATTATCTAATCATTTTAATCATTAATCATAACTATTATGTGTTTGCATCATTTTTATCGTATATATAATGAATTAATACCAATAAACTGAATTTCACATAAACGTGGAAAACTGCAAAATATTGCTAAATTCGATGATTTTTCGTACGAAACAAAATGCAAGAAAACTTGCTTAAAATGCAATATTATGCGAAATTCTGAGATTTGAAGGCCAAATCACATATCGTGATACTACATGAAATAGAATCGAAATATTGGTAAAAATGAATATATTTACGTAATATCAAACTACATGATTAACGTGAAAAAGTCACTATTTTACCTTATTTGAGGATTTTACCTTCAAATCATAGAGCGAGGTTTCGTATTATTTAGATCCAAGAAAAGACATATGACAATGTTGTTTCCAATACAAATGATAAAAAACAATGTGTTTTCATTAGAATTAACTAAAATGTTCCTGATTTTCCGTTTATATTACCAAGGGAAGATGTACACGTAAAACCGTTCTAATCCGGCTGAAACGTCGATATATGCAATAAAAACCGAACTTCTCCCCTTTTCAATATCTTACTCAGTATTTTAACGAGAAACAAACAGATGATTGAAAATGAAGTATTTAAGGTTATTATCTAATCAATTATGTGTTTGCATCATTTTTATCGTATATATATGAATTAATACCCATAGACTGTAAATTCACAAAAACGTGGAAAACGGCAAAATATTGCCTAATTCGATGATATTTTGTTTAAGTCACATAAAGGAAAAGGGGATGATAAACGTCAAAATATTGCTAAATTCGATGATTTTTCGTACGAAACAAAATGCAAGAAAACTTGCTTAAAATGCAATATTATGCGAAATTCTGAGATTTGAAGGCCAAATCACATATCGTGATACTACATGAAATAGTATCGAAATATTGGTAAAAATGAATATATTTACGTAATATCAAACTACATGAAAAACGTGAAAAAAGTCAATATATAACCATATTTGAGGATTTTAACTTCAAATCACAGGGCGAGGTTTCGTATTATTTAGATCCAAGAAAAGACATATGACAATGTTGTTTCCAATACAAATGATAAAAATCAATGTGTTTTCATTAGTATTAACTAAAATGTTACTGATTTTCCGTTTATATTACCGATGGAAGATGTACACGAAAATCGCTCTATTCCGGCTGAAACGTCGATATATGCAATAAAAATAGAACTTCTCCCCTTTTCAATATCTTACTCAGTATTTTAACGAGAAACAAATAGATGATTAAAAATTAAGTATTTAAGGTTATTATCTAATCAATTATGTGTTTGCATCATTTTTATCGTATATATATGAATTAATACCCATAGACTGTAAATTCACAAAAACGTGGAAAACGGCAAAATATTGCCTAATTCGATGATATTTTGTTTAAGTCACATAAAGGAAAAGGGGATGATAAACGTCAAAATATTGCTAAATTCGTTGATTTTTCGTACGAAACAAAATGCAAGAAAACTTGCTTAAAATGCAATATTATGCGAAATTCTGAGATTTGGAGGCCAAATCACATATCGTGATACTACATGAAATAGTATCGAAATATTGGTAAAAATGAATATATTTACGTAATATCAAACAATATGAAAAACGTGAAAAAAGTCAATATATAACCATATTTGAGGATTTTAACTTCAAATCACAGAGCGAGGTTTCGTATTATTTAGATCCAAGAAAAGACATGACAATGTTGTTTCCAATACAAATGATAAAAAATCAATGTGTTTTCATTAGTATTAACTAAAATGTTACTGATTTTCCGTTTATATTACCGATGGAAGATGTACACGAAAATCGCTCTATTCCGGCTGAAACGTCGATATATGCAATAAAAATAGAACTTCTCCCCTTTTCAATATCTTACTCAGTATTTTAACGAGAAACAAATAGATGATTGAAAATGAAGTATTTAAGGTTATTATCTAATCAATTATGTGTTTGCATAATTTTTATCGTATATATATGAATTAATACCCATAAACTGTAAATTCACAAAAACGTGGAAAACGGCAAAATATTGCCTAATTCGATGATATTTTGTTTAAGTCACATAAAGGAAAAGGGGATGATAAACGTCAAAATATTGCTAAATTCGATGATTTTTCGTACGAAACAAAATGCAAGAAAACTTGCTTAAAATGCAATATTATGCGAAATTCTGAGATTTGAAGGCCAAATCACATATCGTGATACTACATGAAATAGTATCGAAATATTGGTAAAAATGAATATATTTACGTAATATCAAACTACATGAAAAACGTGAAAAAAGTCAATATATAACCATATTTGAGGATTTTAACTTCAAATCACAGGGCGAGGTTTCGTATTATTTAGATCCAAGAAAAGACATATGACAATGTTGTTTCCAATACAAATGATAAAAATCAATGTGTTTTCATTAGTATTAACTAAAATGTTACTGATTTTCCGTTTATATTACCGATGGAAGATGTACACGAAAATCGCTCTATTCCGGCTGAAACGTCGATATATGCAATAAAAATAGAACTTCTCCCCTTTTCAATATCTTACTCAGTATTTTAACGAGAAACAAATAGATGATTAAAAATTAAGTATTTAAGGTTATTATCTAATCAATTATGTGTTTGCATCATTTTTATCGTATATATATGAATTAATACCCATAGACTGTAAATTCACAAAAACGTGGAAAACGGCAAAATATTGCCTAATTCGATGATATTTTGTTTAAGTCACATAAAGGAAAAGGGGATGATAAACGTCAAAATATTGCTAAATTCGTTGATTTTTCGTACGAAACAAAATGCAAGAAAACTTGCTTAAAATGCAATATTATGCGAAATTCTGAGATTTGGAGGCCAAATCACATATCGTGATACTACATGAAATAGTATCGAAATATTGGTAAAAATGAATATATTTACGTAATATCAAACAATATGAAAAACGTGAAAAAAGTCAATATATAACCATATTTGAGGATTTTAACTTCAAATCACAGAGCGAGGTTTCGTATTATTTAGATCCAAGAAAAGACATGACAATGTTGTTTCCAATACAAATGATAAAAAATCAATGTGTTTTCATTAGTATTAACTAAAATGTTACTGATTTTCCGTTTATATTACCGATGGAAGATGTACACGAAAATCGCTCTATTCCGGCTGAAACGTCGATATATGCAATAAAAATAGAACTTCTCCCCTTTTCAATATCTTACTCAGTATTTTAACGAGAAACAAATAGATGATTGAAAATGAAGTATTTAAGGTTATTATCTAATCAATTATGTGTTTGCATCATTTTTATCGTATATATATGAATTAATACCCATAGACTGTAAATTCACAAAAACGTGGAAAACGGCAAAATATTGCCTAATTCGATGATATTTTGTTTAAGTCACATAAAGGAAAAGGGGATGATAAACGTCAAAATATTGCTAAATTCGATGATTTTTCGTACGAAACAAAATGCAAGAAAACTTGCTTAAAATGCAATATTATGCGAAATTCTGAGATTTGGAGGCCAAATCACATATCGTGATACTACATGAAATAGTAGCGAAATATTGGTAAAAATGAATATATTTACGTAATGTCAAACTACATGAAAAACGTGAAAAAGTCAATATTTAACCATATTTGAGGATTTTAACTTCAAATCACAGAGCGAGGTTTCGTATTATTTAGATCCAATAAAAGACATGACAATGTTGTTTCGAATACAAATGAAAAAAAAATCAATGTGTTTTCATTAGTATTAACTAAAATGTTACTGATTTTCCGTTTATATTACCGATGGAAGATGTACACTAAAATCGCTCTATTCCGGCTGAAACGTCGATATATGCAATAAAAATAGAACTTCTCCCCTTTTCAATATCTTACTCAGTATTTTAACGAGAAACAAATAGATGATTGAAAATGAAGTATTTAAGGTTATTATCTAATCAATTATGTGTTTGCATAATTTTTATCGTATATATATGAATTAATACCCATAGACTGTAAATTCACAAAAACGTGGAAAACGGCAAAATATTGCCTAATTCGATGATATTTTGTTTAAGTCACATAAAGGAAAAGGGGATGATAAACGTCAAAATATTGCTAAATTCGATGATTTTTCGTACGAAACAAAATGCAAGAAAACTTGCTTAAAATGCAATATTATGCGAAATTCTGAGATTTGAAGGCCAAATCACATATCGTGATACTACATGAAATAGTATCGAAATATTGGTAAAAATGAATATATTTACGTAATATCAAACTACATGAAAAACGTGAAAAAAGTCAATATATAACCATATTTGAGGATTTTAACTTCAAATCACAGGGCGAGGTTTCGTATTATTTAGATCCAAGAAAAGACATATGACAATGTTGTTTCCAATACAAATGATAAAAATCAATGTGTTTTCATTAGTATTAACTAAAATGTTACTGATTTTCCGTTTATATTACCGATGGAAGATGTACACGAAAATCGCTCTATTCCGGCTGAAACGTCGATATATGCAATAAAAATAGAACTTCTCCCCTTTTCAATATCTTACTCAGTATTTTAACGAGAAACAAATAGATGATTAAAAATTAAGTATTTAAGGTTATTATCTAATCAATTATGTGTTTGCATCATTTTTATCGTATATATATGAATTAATACCCATAGACTGTAAATTCACAAAAACGTGGAAAACGGCAAAATATTGCCTAATTCGATGATATTTTGTTTAAGTCACATAAAGGAAAAGGGGATGATAAACGTCAAAATATTGCTAAATTCGTTGATTTTTCGTACGAAACAAAATGCAAGAAAACTTGCTTAAAATGCAATATTATGCGAAATTCTGAGATTTGGAGGCCAAATCACATATCGTGATACTACATGAAATAGTATCGAAATATTTTTAAAAATGAATATATTTACGTAATATCAAACAATATGAAAAACGTGAAAAAAGTCAATATATAACCATATTTGAGGATTTTAACTTCAAATCACAGAGCGAGGTTTCGTATTATTTAGATCCAAGAAAAGACATGACAATGTTGTTTCCAATACAAATGATAAAAAATCAATGTGTTTTCATTAGTATTAACTAAAATGTTACTGATTTTCCGTTTATATTACCGATGGAAGATGTACACGAAAATCGCTCTATTCCGGCTGAAACGTCGATATATGCAATAAAAATAGAACTTCTCCCCTTTTCAATATCTTACTCAGTATTTTAACGAGAAACAAATAGATGATTGAAAATGAAGTATTTAAGGTTATTATCTAATCAATTATGTGTTTGCATCATTTTTATCGTATATATATGAATTAATACCCATAGACTGTAAATTCACAAAAACGTGGAAAACGGCAAAATATTGCCTAATTCGATGATATTTTGTTTAAGTCACATAAAGGAAAAGGGGATGATAAACGTCAAAATATTGCTAAATTCGATGATTTTTCGTACGAAACAAAATGCAAGAAAACTTGCTTAAAATGCAATATTATGCGAAATTCTGAGATTTGGAGGCCAAATCACATATCGTGATACTACATGAAATAGTATCGAAATATTGGTAAAAATGAATATATTTACGTAATGTCAAACTACATGAAAAACGTGAAAAAGTCAATATATAACCATATTTGAGGATTTTAACTTCAAATCACAGAGCGAGGTTTCGTATTATTTAGATCCAATAAAAGACATGACAATGTTGTTTCGAATACAAATGAAAAAAAAATCAATGTGTTTTCATTAGTATTAACTAAAATGTTACTGATTTTCCGTTTATATTACCGATGGAAGATGTACACTAAAATCGCTCTATTCCGGCTGAAACGTCGATATATGCAATAAAAACCGAACTTCTCCCCTTTTCAATATCTTACTCAGTATTTTAACGAGAAACAAATAGATGATTGAAAATGAAGTATTTAAGGTTATTATCTAATCAATTATGTGTTTGCATCATTTTTATCGTATATATATGAATTAATACCCATAGACTGTAAATTCACAAAAACGTGGAAAACGGCAAAATATTGCCTAATTCGATGATATTTTGTTTAAGTCACATAAAGGAAAAGGGGATGATAAACGTCAAAATATTGCTAAATTCGATGATTTTTCGTACCAAACAAAATGCAAGAAAACTTGCTTAAAATGCAATATTATGCGAAATTCTGAGATTTGGAGGCCATATCACATATCGTGATACTATATGAAATAGTATCGAAATATTGGTAAAAATTAATATATTTACGTAATATCAAACTACATGAAAAACGTGAAAAAAGTCAATATATAACCATATTTGAGGATTTTAACTTCAAATCACAGAGCGAGGTTTCGTATTATTTAGATCCAAGAAAAGACATATGACAATGTTTTTCCAATACAAATGATAAAAATCGATGTGTTTTCATTAGTATTAACTAAAATGTTACTGATTTTCCGTTTATATTACCGATGGAAGATGTAAACGAAAATCGCTCTATTCTGGCTGAAACGTCGATATATGCAATAAAAACAGAACTTCTCCCCTTTTCAATATCTTACTCAGTATTTTAACGAGAAACAAATAGATGATTAAAAATTAAGTATTTAAGGTTATTATCTAATCAATTATGTGTTTGCATCATTTTTATCGTATATATATGAATTAATACCCATAGACTGTAAATTCACAAAAACGTGGAAAACGGCAAAATATTGCCTAATTCGATGATATTTTGTTTAAGTCACATAAAGGAAAAGGGGATGATAAACGTCAAAATATTGCTAAATTCGTTGATTTTTCGTACGAAACAAAATGCAAGAAAACTTGCTTAAAATGCAATATTATGCGAAATTCTGAGATTTGGAGGCCAAATCACATATCGTGATACTACATGAAATAGTATCGAAATATTGGTAAAAATGAATATATTTACGTAATATCAAACAATATGAAAAACGTGAAAAAAGTCAATATATAACCATATTTGAGGATTTTAACTTCAAATCACAGAGCGAGGTTTCGTATTATTTAGATCCAAGAAAAGACATGACAATGTTGTTTCCAATACAAATGATAAAAAATCAATGTGTTTTCATTAGTATTAACTAAAATGTTACTGATTTTCCGTTTATATTACCGATGGAAGATGTACACGAAAATCGCTCTATTCCGGCTGAAACGTCGATATATGCAATAAAAATAGAACTTCTCCCCTTTTCAATATCTTACTCAGTATTTTAACGAGAAACAAATAGATGATTGAAAATGAAGTATTTAAGGTTATTATCTAATCAATTATGTGTTTGCATCATTTTTATCGTATATATATGAATTAATACCCATAGACTGTAAATTCACAAAAACGTGGAAAACGGCAAAATATTGCCTAATTCGATGATATTTTGTTTAAGTCACATAAAGGAAAAGGGGGTGATAAACGTCAAAATATTGCTAAATTCGATGATTTTTCGTACGAAACAAAATGCAAGAAAACTTGCTTAAAATGCAATATTATGCGAAATTCTGAGATTTGGAGGCCAAATCACATATCGTGATACTACATGAAATAGTATCGAAATATTGGTAAAAATGAATATATTTACGTAATGTCAAACTACATGAAAAACGTGAAAAAGTCAATATATAACCATATTTGAGGATTTTAACTTCAAATCACAGAGCGAGGTTTCGTATTATTTAGATCCAATAAAAGACATGACAATGTTGTTTCGATTACAAATGAAAAAAAAATCAATGTGTTTTCATTAGTATTAACTAAAATGTTACTGATTTTCCGTTTATATTACCGATGGAAGATGTACACTAAAATCGCTCTATTCCGGCTGAAACGTCGATATATGCAATAAAAACCGAACTTCTCCCCTTTTCAATATCTTACTCAGTATTTTAACGAGAAACAAATAGATGATTGAAAATGAAGTATTTAAGGTTATTATCTAATCAATTATGTGTTTGCATCATTTTTATCGTATATATATGAATTAATACCCATAGACTGTAAATTCACAAAAACGTGGAAAACGGCAAAATATTGCCTAATTCGATGATATTTTGTTTAAGTCACATAAAGGAAAAGGGGATGATAAACGTCAAAATATTGCTAAATTCGATGATTTTTCGTACCAAACAAAATGCAAGAAAACTTGCTTAAAATGCAATATTATGCGAAATTCTGAGATTTGGAGGCCATATCACATATCGTGATACTATATGAAATAGTATCGAAATATTGGTAAAAATGAATATATTTACGTAATATCAAACTACATGAAAAACGTGAAAAAAGTCAATATATAACCATATTTGAGGATTTTAACTTCAAATCACAGAGCGAGGTTTCGTATTATTTAGATCCAAGAAAAGACATATGACAATGTTGTTTCCAATACAAATGATAAAAATCGATGTGTTTTCATTAGTATTAACTAAAATGTTACTGATTTTCCGTTTATATTACCGATGGAAGATGTAAACGAAAATCGCTCTATTCTGGCTGAAACGTCGATATATGCAATAAAAACAGAACTTCTCCCCTTTTCAATATCTTACTCAGTATTTTAACGAGAAACAAATAGATGATTAAAAATTAAGTATTTAAGGTTATTATCTAATCAATTATGTGTTTGCATCATTTTTATCGTATATATATGAATTAATACCCATAGACTGTAAATTCACAAAAACGTGGAAAACGGCAAAATATTGCCTAATTCGATGATATTTTGTTTAAGTCACATAAAGGAAAAGGGGATGATAAACGTCAAAATATTGCTAAATTCGTTGATTTTTCGTACGAAACAAAATGCAAGAAAACTTGCTTAAAATGCAATATTATGCGAAATTCTGAGATTTGGAGGCCAAATCACATATCGTGATACTACATGAAATAGTATCGAAATATTGGTAAAAATGAATATATTTACGTAATATCAAACAATATGAAAAACGTGAAAAAAGTCAATATATAACCATATTTGAGGATTTTAACTTCAAATCACAGAGCGAGGTTTCGTATTATTTAGATCCAAGAAAAGACATGACAATGTTGTTTCCAATACAAATGATAAAAAATCAATGTGTTTTCATTAGTATTAACTAAAATGTTACTGATTTTCCGTTTATATTACCGATGGAAGATGTACACGAAAATCGCTCTATTCCGACTGAAACGTCGATATATGCAATAAAAATAGAACTTCTCCCCTTTTCAATATCTTACTCAGTATTTTAACGAGAAACAAATAGATGATTGAAAATGAAGTATTTAAGGTTATTATCTAATCAATTATGTGTTTGCATCATTTTTATCGTATATATATGAATTAATACCCATAGACTGTAAATTCACAAAAACGTGGAAAACGGCAAAATATTGCCTAATTCGATGATATTTTGTTTAAGTCACATAAAGGAAAAGGGGATGATAAACGTCAAAATATTGCTAAATTCGATGATTTTTCGTACGAAACAAAATGCAAGAAAACTTGCTTAAAATGCAATATTATGCAAAATTCTGAGATTTGAAGGCCAAATCACATATCGTGATACTACATGAAATAGTATCGAAATATTGGTAAAAATGAATATATTTACGTAATATCAAACTACATGAAAAACGTGAAAAAAGTCAATATATAACCATATTTGAGGATTTTAACTTCAAATCACAGGGCGAGGTTTCGTATTATTTAGATCCAAGAAAAGACATATGACAATGTTGTTTCCAATACAAATGATAAAAATCAATGTGTTTTCATTAGTATTAACTAAAATGTTACTGATTTTCCGTTTATATTACCGATGGAAGATGTACACGAAAATCGCTCTATTCCGGCTGAAACGTCGATATATGCAATAAAAATAGAACTTCTCCCCTTTTCAATATCTTACTCAGTATTTTAACGAGAAACAAATAGATGATTAAAAATTAAGTATTTAAGGTTATTATCTAATCAATTATGTGTTTGCATCATTTTTATCGTATATATATGAATTAATACCCATAGACTGTAAATTCACAAAAACGTGGAAAACGGCAAAATATTGCCTAATTCGATGATATTTTGTTTAAGTCACATAAAGGAAAAGGGGATGATAAACGTCAAAATATTGCTAAATTCGTTGATTTTTCGTACGAAACAAAATGCAAGAAAACTTGCTTAAAATGCAATATTATGCAAAATTCTGAGATTTGGAGGCCAAATCACATATCGTGATACTACATGAAATAGTATCGAAATATTGGTAAAAATGAATATATTTACGTAATATCAAACAATATGAAAAACGTGAAAAAAGTCAATATATAACCATATTTGAGGATTTTAACTTCAAATCACAGAGCGAGGTTTCGTATTATTTAGATCCAAGAAAAGACATGACAATGTTGTTTCCAATACAAATGATAAAAAATCAATGTGTTTTCATTAGTATTAACTAAAATGTTACTGATTTTCCGTTTATATTACCGATGGAAGATGTACACGAAAATCGCTCTATTCCGGCTGAAACGTCGATATATGCAATAAAAATAGAACTTCTCCCCTTTTCAATATCTTACGCAGTATTTTAACGAGAAACAAATAGATGATTGAAAATGAAGTATTTAAGGTTATTATCTAATCAATTATGTGTTTGCATCATTTTTATCGTATATATATGAATTAATACCCATAGACTGTAAATTCACAAAAACGTGGAAAACGGCAAAATATTGCCTAATTCGATGATATTTTGTTTAAGTCACATAAAGGAAAAGGGGATGATAAACGTCAAAATATTGCTAAATTCGATGATTTTTCGTACGAAACAAAATGCAAGAAAACTTCCTTAAAATGCAATATTATGCGAAATTCTGAGATTTGGAGGCCAAATCACATATCGTGATACTACATGAAATAGTATCGAAATATTGATAAAAATGAATATATTTACGTAATATCAAACTACATGAAAAACGTGAAAAAGTCAATATATAACCATATTTGAGGATTTTAACTTCAAATCACAGAGCGAGGTTTCGTATTATTTAGATCCAAGAAAAGACATGACAATGTTGTTTCCAATACAAATGAAAAAAAATCAATGTGTTTTCATTAGTATTAACTAAAATGTTACTGATTTTCCGTTTAAATTACCGATGGAAGATGTACACGAAAATCGCTCTATTCCGGCTGAAACGTCGATATATGCAATAAAAACCGAACTTCTCCCCTTTTCAATATCTTACTCAGTATTTTAACGAGAAACAAATAGATGATTGAAAATGAAGTATTTAAGGTTATTATCTAATCAATTATGTGTTTGCATAATTTTTATCGTATATATATGAATTAATACCCATAGACTGTAAATTCACAAAAACGTGGAAAACGGCAAAATATTGCCTAATTCGATGATATTTTGTTTAAGTCACATAAAGGAAAAGGGGATGATAAACGTCAAAATATTGCTAAATTCGATGATTTTTCGTACCAAACAAAATGCAAGAAAACTTGCTTAAAATGCAATATTATGCGAAATTCTGAGATTTGGAGGCCATATCACATATCGTGATACTACATGAAATAGTATCGAAATATTGGTAAAAATGAATATATTTACGTAATATCAAACTACATGAAAAACGTGAAAAAAGTCAATATATAACCATATTTGAGGATTTTAACTTCAAATCACAGAGCGAAGTTTCGTATTATTTAGATCCAAGAAAAGACATATGACAATGTTGTTTCCAATACAAATGATAAAAATCGATGTGTTTTCATTAGTATTAACTAAAATGTTACTGATTTTCCGTTTATATTACCGATGGAAGATGTAAACGAAAATCGCTCTATTCTGGCTGAAACGTCGATATATGCAATAAAAACAGAACTTCTCCCCTTTTCAATATCTTACTCAGTATTTTAACGAGAAACAAATAGATGATTAAAAATTAAGTATTTAAGGTTATTATCTAATCAATTATGTGTTTGCATCATTTTTATCGTATATATATGAATTAATACCCATAGACTGTAAATTCACAAAAACGTGGAAAACGGCAAAATATTGCCTAATTCGATGATATTTTGTTTAAGTCACATAAAGGAAAAGGGGATGATAAACGTCAAAATATTGCTAAATTCGTTCATTTTTCGTACGAAACAAAATGCAAGAAAACTTGCTTAAAATGCAATATTATGCGAAATTCTGAGATTTGGAGGCCAAATCACATATCGTGATACTACATGAAATAGTATCGAAATATTGGTAAAAATGAATATATTTACGTAATATCAAACAATATGAAAAACGTGAAAAAAGTCAATATATAACCATATTTGAGGATTTTAACTTCAAATCACAGAGCGAGGTTTCGTATTATTTAGATCCAAGAAAAGACATGACAATGTTGTTTCCAATACAAATGATAAAAAATCAATGTGTTTTCATTAGTATTAACTAAAATGTTACTGATTTTCCGTTTATATTACCGATGGAAGATGTACACGAAAATCGCTCTATTCCGGCTGAAACGTCGATATATGCAATAAAAATAGAACTTCTCCCCTTTTCAATATCTTACTCAGTATTTTAACGAGAAACAAATAGATGATTGAAAATGAAGTATTTAAGGTTATTATCTAATCAATTATGTGTTTGCATCATTTTTATCGTATATATATGAATTAATACCCATAGACTGTAAATTCACAAAAACGTGGAAAACGGCAAAATATTGCCTAATTCGATGATATTTTGTTTAAGTCACATAAAGGAAAAGGGGATGATAAACGTCAAAATATTGCTAAATTCGATGATTTTTCGTACGAAACAAAATGCAAGAAAACTTCCTTAAAATGCAATATTATGCAAAATTCTGAGATTTGAAGGCCAAATCACATATCGTGATACTACATGAAATAGAATCGAAATATTGGTAAAAATGAATATATTTACGTAGTACCAAACTACATGAAAAACGTGAAAAAGTCACTATTTAACCATATTTGAGGATTTTAACTTCAAATCATAGAGCGAGATTTCGTATTATTTAGATCCAAGAAAAGACATATGACAATGTTGTTTCCAATACAAATGATAAAAAACAATGTGTTTTCATTAGAATTAACTAAAATGTTCCTGATTTTCCGTTTATATTACCAAGGGAAGATGTACACGTAAAACCGTTCTAATCCGGCTGAAACGTCGATATATGCAATAAAAACCGAACTTCTCCCCTTTTCAATATCTTACTCAGTATTTTAACGAGAAACAAACAGATGATTGAAAATGAAGTATTCAAGTTTATTATCTAATCAATTATGTGTTTGCATCATTTTTATCGTATATATATGAATTAATACCCATAAACTGTAAATTCACAAAAACGTGGAAAACGGCAAAATATTGCCTAATTCGATGATAATTTGTTTAAGTCACATAAAGGAAAAGGGGATGATAAACGTCAAAATAATGCTAAATTCGATGATTTTTCGTACGAAACAAAATGCAAGAAAACTTGCTTAAAATGCAATATTATGCGAAATTCTGAGATTTGAAGGCCAAATCACATATCGTGATACTACATGAAATAGTATCGAAATATTGGTAAAATGAATATATTTACGTAATATCAAACTACATGAAAAACGTGAAAAAAGTCAATATATAACCATATTTGAGGATTTTAACTTCAAATCACAGAGCGATGTTTCGTATTATTTAGATCCAAGAAAAGACATATGACAATGTTGTTTCCAATACAAATGATAAAAATCAATGTGTTTTTATTAGTATTAACTAAAATGTTCCTGATTTTCCGTTTATATTACCGAGGGAAGATGTACACGTAAAACCGCTCTATTCCGGCTGAAACGTCGATATATGCAATAAAAACCGAACTTCTCCACTTTTCAATATCTTACTCAGTATTTTAACGAGAAACAAATAGATGATTGAAAATGAAGTATTTAAGGTTATTATCTAATCATTTTAATCATTAATCATAACTATTATGTGTTTGCATCATTTTTATCGTATATATAATGAATTAATACCAATAAACTGAATTTCACATAAACGTGGAAAAACTGCAAAATATTGCCTAATTCGATGATATTTTGTTTAAATTAAATAAAGGAAAAGGGGATGATAAACGTCAAAATATTGCTAAATTCGATGATTTTTCGTACGAAACAAAATGCAAGAAAACTTGCTTAAAATGCAATATTATGCGAAATTCTGAGATTTGAAGGCCAAATCACATATCGTGATACTACATGAAATAGAATCGAAATATTGGTAAAAATGAAAATATTTACGTAATATCAAACTACATGATTAACGTGAAAAAGTCACTATTTTACCTTATTTGAGGATTTTACCTTCAAATCATAGAGCGAGGTTTCGTATTATTTAGATCCAAGAAAAGACATATGACAATGTTGTTTCCAATACAAATGATAAAAAACAATGTGTTTTCATTAGAATTAACTAAAATGTTCCTGATTTTCCGTTTATATTACCAAGGGAAGATGTACACGTAAAACCGTTCTAATCCGGCTGAAACGTCGATATATGCAATAAAAACCGAACTTCTCCCCTTTTCAATATCTTACTCAGTATTTTAACTAGAAACAAACAAATGATTGAAAATGAAGTATTTAAGTTTATTATCTAATCAATTATGTGTTTGCATCATTTTTATCGTATATATATGAATTAATACCCATAAACTGTAAATTCACAAAAACGTGGAAAACGGCAAAATATTGCCTAATTCGATGATAATTTGTTTAAGTCACATAAAGGAAAAGGGGATGATAAACGTCAAAATAATGCTAAATTCGATGATTTTTCGTACGAAACAAAATGCAAGAAAACTTGCTTAAAATGCAATATTATGCGAAATTCTGAGATTTGAAGGCCAAATCACATATCGTGATACTACATGAAATAGTATCGAAATATTGGTAAAAATGAATATATTTACGTAATATCAAACTACATGAAAAACGTGAAAAAAGTCAATATATAACCATATTTGAGGATTTTAACTTCAAATCACAGAGCGAGGTTTCGTATTATTTAGATCCTAGAAAAGACATATGACAATGTTGTTTCCAATACAAATGATAAAAATCAATGTGTTTTCATTAGTATTAACTAAAATGTTACTGATTTTTCGTTTATATTACAGATGGAAGATGTACACGAAAATCGCTCTATTCCGGCTGAAACGTCGATATATGCAATAAAAACAGAACTTCTCCCCTTTTAAATATCTTACTCAGTATTTTAACGAGAAACAAATAGATGATTGAAAATGAAGTATTTAAGGTTATTATCTAATCAATTATGTGTTTGCATCATTTTTATCGTATATATATGAA
This sequence comes from Procambarus clarkii, assembly GCF_040958095.1. Classification (NCBI taxonomy): domain Eukaryota; kingdom Metazoa; phylum Arthropoda; class Malacostraca; order Decapoda; family Cambaridae; genus Procambarus; species Procambarus clarkii. The sequence goes on along the minus strand of NW_027189146.1, from coordinate 1,189,489 downwards.
TTAATACCCATAGACTGTAAATTCACAAAAACGTGGAAAACGGCAAAATATTGCCTAATTCGATGATATTTTGTTTAAGTCACATAAAGGAAAAGGGGATGATAAACGTTAAAATATTGCTAAATTCGATGATTTTTCGTACGAAACAAAATGCAAGAAAACTTCCTTAAAATGCAATATTATGCAAAATTCTGAGATTTGAAGGCCAAATCACATATCGTGATACTACATGAAATAGAATCGAAATATTGGTAAAAATGAATATATTTACGTAGTACCAAACTACATGAAAAACGTGAAAAAGTCACTATTTAACCATATTTGAGGATTTTAACTTCAAATCATAGAGCGAGATTTCGTATTATTTAGATCCAAGAAAAGACATATGACAATGTTGTTTCCAATACAAATGACAAAAATCGATGTGTTTTCATTAGAATTAACTAAAATGTTCCTGATTTTCCGTTTATATTACCGAGGGAAGATGTACACGTAAAACCGCTCTAATCCGGCTGAAACGTCGATATATGCAATAAAAACCGAACTTCTCCACTTTTCAATATCTTACTCAGTATTTTAACGAGAAACAAATAGTTGATTGAAAATGAAGTATTTAAGGTTATTATCTAATCATTTTAATCATTAATGATAACTATTATGTGTTTGCATCATTTTTATCGTATATATAATGAATTAATACCAATAAACTGAATTTCACATAAACGTGGAAAAACTGCAAAATATTGCCTAATTCGATGATATTTGGTTTAAATTAAATAAAGGAAAAGGGGATGATAAACGTCAAAATATTGCTAAATTCGATGATTTTTCGTACGAAACAAAATGCAAGAAAACTTGCTTAAAATGCAATATTATGCGAAATTCTGAGATTTGAAGGCCAAATCACATATCGTGATACTACATGAAATAGAATCGAAATATCGGTAAAATGAATATATTTACGTAATATCAAACTACATGATTAACGTGAAAAAGTCACTATTTTACCTTATTTGAGGATTTTACCTTCAAATCATAGAGCGAGGTTTCGTATTATTTAGATCCAAGAAAAGACATATGACAATGTTGTTTCCAATACAAATGATAAAAAACAATGTGTTTTCATTAGAATTAACTAAAATGTTCCTGATTTTCCGTTTATATTACCAAGGGAAGATGTACACGTAAAACCGTTCTAATCCGGCTGAAACGTCGATATATGCAATAAAAACCGAACTTCTCCCCTTTTCAATATCTTACTCAGTATTTTAACGAGAAACAAACAGATGATTGCAAATGAAGTATTTAAGTTTATTATCTAATCAATTATGTGTTTGCATCATTTTTATCGTATATATATGAATTAATACCCATAAACTGTAAATTCACAAAAACGTGGAAAACGGCAAAATATTGCCTAATTCGATGATAATTTGTTTAAGTCACATAAAGGAAAAGGGGATGATAAACGTCAAAATAATGCTAAATTCGATGATTTTTCGTACGAAACAAAATGCAAGAAAACTTGCTTAAAATGCAATATTATGCGAAATTCTGAGATTTGAAGGCCAAATCACATATCGTGATACTACATGAAATAGTATCGAAATATTGGTAAAAATGAATATATTTACGTAATATCAAACTACATGAAAAACGTGAAAAAAGTCAATATATAACCATATTTGAGGATTTTAACTTCAAATCACAGAGCGAGGTTTCGTATTATTTAGATCCAAGAAAAGACATATGACAATGTTGTTTCCAATACAAATGATAAAAATCAATGTGTTTTCATTAGTATTAACTAAAATGTTACTGATTTTCCGTTTATATTACCGATGGAAGATGTACACGAATATCGCTCTATTCCGGCTGAAACGTCGATATATGCAATAAAAACCGAACTTCTCCCCTTTTCCATATCTTACTCAGTATTTTAACGAGAAACAAATAGATGATTGAAAATGAAGTATTTAAGGTTATTATCTAATCAATTATGTGTTTGCATCATTTTTATCGTATATATATGAATTAATACCCATAGACTGTAAATTCACAAAAACGTGGAAAACGGCAAAATATTGCCTAATTCGATGATATTTTGTTTAAGTCACATAAAGGAAAAGGGGATGATAAACGTCAAAATATTGCTAAATTCGATGATTTTTCGTACGAAACAAAATGCAAGAAAACTTGCTTAAAATGCAATATTATGCGAAATTCTAAGATTTGAAGGCCAAATCACATATCGTGATACTACATGAAATAGTATCGAAATATTGGTAAAAATGAATATATTTACGTAATATCAAACTACATGAGAAGCGTGAAAAAAGTCAATATTTAACCATATTTGAGGATTTTAACTTCAAATCACAGAGCGAGGTTTCGTATTATTTAGATCCAAGAAAAGACATATGACAATGTTGTTTCCAATACAAATGATAAAAATCAATGTGTTTTCATTAGTATTAACTAAAATGTTACTGATTTTCCGTTTATATTACCGATGGAAGATGTACACGAAAATCGCTCTATTCCGGCTGAAACGTCGATATATGCAATAAAAACAGAACTTCTCCCCTTTTCAATATCTTTCTCAGTATTTTAACGAGATACAAATAGATGATTGAAAATGAAGTATTTAAGGTTATTATCTAATCAATTATGTGTTTGCATCATTTTTATCGTATATATATGAATTAATACCCATAGACTGTAAATTCACTAAAACGTGGAAAACGGCAAAATATTGCCTAATTCGATGATATTTTGTTTAAGTCACATAAAGGAAAAGGGGATGATAAACGTCAAAATATTGCTAAATTCGATGATTTTTCGTACGAAACAAAATGCAAGAAAACTTGCTTAAAATGCAATATTTTGCGAAATTCTGATATTTGACGGCCAAATCACATATCGTGATTCTACATGAAATAGAATCGAAATATTGGTTAAAATGAATATATTTACGTAGTATCAAACTACATGAAAAACGTGAAAAAGTCACTATATAACCATATTTGAGGATTTTAACTTCAAATCATAGAGCGAGGTTTCGTATTATTTAGATACAAGAAAAGACATATGACAATGTTGTTTCCAATACAAATGATAAAAATCAATGTGTTTTCATTAGAATTAACTAAAATGTTCATGATTTTCCGTTTATATTACCGAGGGAAGATATACACGTAAAACCGCTCTAATCCGGCTGAAACGTCGATATATGCAATAAAAACCGAACTTCTCCCCATTTCAATATCTTACTCAGTATTTTAACGAGAAACAAATAGATGATTGAAAATGAAGTATTTAAGGTTATTATCTAATCAATTATGTGTTTGCATAATTTTTATCGTATATATATGAATTAATACCCATAGACTGTAAATTCACAAAAACGTGGAAAACGGCAAAATATTGCCTAATTCGATGATATTTTGTTTAAGTCATATAAAGGAAAAGGGGATGATAAACGTCAAAATATTGCTAAATTCGATGATTTTTCGTACGAAACAAAATGCAAGAAAACTTGCTTAAAATGCAATATTATGCGAAATTCTAAGATTTGAAGGCCAAATCACATATCGTGATACTACATGAAATAGTATCGAAATATTGGTAAAAATGAATATATTTACGTAATATCAAACTACATGAGAAGCGTGAAAAAAGTCAATATTTAACCATATTTGAGGATTTTAACTTCAAATCACAGAGCGAGGTTTCGTATTATTTAGATCCAAGAAAAGACATATGACAATGTTGTTTCCAATACAAATGATAAAAATCAATGTGTTTTCATTAGTATTAACTAAAATGTTACTGATTTTCCGTTTATATTACCGATGGAAGATGTACACGAAAATCGCTCTATTCCGGATGAAACGTCGATATATGCAATAAAAACAGAACTTCTCCCCTTTTCAATATCTTACTCAGTATTTTAACGAGAAACAAATAGATGATTGAAAATGAAGTATTTACGGTTATTATCTAATCAATTATGTGTTTGCATAATTTTTATCGTATATATATGAATTAATACCCATAGACTGTAAATTCACAAAAACGTGGAAAACGGCAAAATATTGCCTAATTCGATGATATTTTGTTTAAGTCACATAAAGGAAAAGGGGATGATAAACGTCAAAATATTGCTAAATTCGATGATTTTTCGTACGAAACAAAATGCAAGAAAACTTGCTTAAAATGCAATATTTTGCGAAATTCTGATATTTGACGGCCAAATCACATATCGTGATTCTACATGAAATAGAATCGAAATATTGGTTAAAATGAATATATTTACGTAGTATCAAACTACATGAAAAACGTGAAAAAAGTCACTATTTAACCATATTTTAAGATTTTAACTTCAAATCATAGAGCGAGGTTTCGTATTATTTAGATCCAAGAAAAGACATATGACAATGTTGTTTCCAATACAAATGATAAAAATCAATGTGTTTTCATTAGAATTAACTAAAATGTTCCTGATTTTCCGTTTATATTACTGAGGGAAGATGTACACGTAAAACCGCTCTAATCCGGCTGAAACGTCGATATATGCAATAAAAACCGAACTTCTCCCCTTTTCAATATCTTACTCAGTATTTTAACGAGAAACAAATAGATGATTGAAAATGAAGTATTTAAGGTTATTATCTAATCAATTATGTTTTTGCATAATTTTTATCGTATATATATGAATTAATACCCATAGACTGTAAATTCACAAAAACGTGGAAAACGGCAAAATATTGCCTAATTCGATGATATTTTGTTTAAGTCACATAAAGGAAAAGGGGATGATAAACGTCAAAATATTGCTAAATTCGATGATTTTTCGTACGAAACAAAATGCAAGAAAACTTGCATAAAAGGCAATATTATGCGAAATTCTAAGATTTGAAGGCCAAATCACATATCGTGATACTACATAAAATAGTATCGAAATATTGGTAAAAATGAATATATTTACGTAATATCAAACTACATGAAAAACGTGAAAAAAGTCAATATATAACCATATTTGAGGATTTTAACTTCAAATCACAGAGCGAGGTTTCGTATTATTTAGATACAAGAAAAGACATATGACAATGTTGTTTCCAATACAAATGATAAAAATCAATGTGTTTTCATTAGAATTAACTAAAATGTTCCTGGTTTTCCGTTTATATTACCGAGGGAAGATATACACGTAAAACCGCTCTAATCCGGCTGAAACGTCGATATATGCAATAAAAACCGAACTTCTCCCCATTTCAATATCTTACTCAGTATTTTAACGAGAAACAAATAGATCATTGAAAATGAAGTATTTAAGGTTATTATCTAATCAATTATGTGTTTGCATAATTTTTATCGTATATATATGAATTAATACCCATAGACTGTAAATTCACAAAAACGTGGAAAACGGCAAAATATTGCCTAATTCGATGATATTTTGTTTAAGTCATATAAAGGAAAAGGGGATGATAAACGTCAAAATATTGCTAAATTCGATGATTTTTCGTACGAAACAAATGCAAGAAAACTTGCTTAAAATGCAATAATATGCGAAATTCTAAGATTTGAAGGCCAAATCACATATCGTGATACTACATGAAATAGTATCGAAATATTGGTAAAAATGAATATATTTACGTAATATCAAACTACATGAGAAGCGTGAAAAAAGTCAATATTTAACCATATTTGAGGATTTTAACTTCAAATCACAGAGCGAGGTTTCGTATTATTTAGATCCAAGAAAAGACATATGACAATGTTGTTTCCAATACAAATGATAAAAATCAATGTGTTTTCATTAGTATTAACTAAAATGTTACTGATTTTCCGTTTATATTACCGATGGAAGATGTACACGAAAATCGCTCTATTCCGGCTGAAACGTCGATATATGCAATAAAAACAGAACTTCTCCCCTTTTCAATATCTTTCTCAGTATTTTAACGAGAAACAAATAGATGATTGAAAATGAAGTATTTAAGGTTATTATCTAATCAATTTTGTGTTTGCATCATTTTTATCGTATATATATGAATTAATACCCATAGACTGCAAATTCACAAAAACGTGGAAAACGGCAAAATATCGCCTAATTCGATGATATTTTGTTTAAGTCACATAAAGGAAAAGGGGATGATAAACGTCAAAATATTGCTAAATTCGATGATTTTTCGTACGAAACAAAATGCAAGAAAACTTGCTTAAAATGCAATATTTTGCGAAATTCTGATATTTGACGGCCAAATCACATATCGTGAATCTACATGAAATAGAATCGAAATATTGGTTAAAATGAATATATTTACGTAGTATCAAACTACATGAAAAACGTGAAAAAGTCACTATTTAACCATATTTGAGGATTTTAACTTCAAATCATAGAGCGAGGTTTCGTATTATTTAGATACAAGAAAAGACATATGACAATGTTGTTTCCAATACAAATGATAAAAATCAATGTGTTTTCATTAGAATTAACTAAAATGTTCCTGATTTTCCGTTTATATTACCGAGGGAAGATATACACGTAAAACCGCTCTAATCCGGCTGAAACGTCGATATATGCAATAAAAACCGAACTTCTCCCCATTTCAATATCTTACTCAGTATTTTAACGAGAAACAAATAGATGATTGAAAATGAAGTATTTAAGGTTATTATCTAATCAATTATGTGTTTGCATAATTTTTATCGTATATATATGAATTAATACCCATAGACTGTAAATTCACAAAAACGTGGAAAACGGCAAAATATTGCCTAATTCGATGATATTTTGTTTAAGTCATATAAAGGAAAAGGGGATGATAAACGTCAAAATATTGCTAAATTCGATGATTTTTCGTACGAAACAAATGCAAGAAAACTTGCTTAAAATGCAATAATATGCGAAATTCTAAGATTTGAAGGCCAAATCACATATCGTGATACTACATGAAATAGTATCGAAATATTGGTAAAAATGAATATATTTACGTAATATCAAACTACATGAGAAGCGTGAAAAAAGTCAATATTTAACCATATTTGAGGATTTTAACTTCAAATCACAGAGCGAGGTTTCGTATTATTTAGATCCAAGAAAAGACATATGACAATGTTGTTTCCAATACAAATGATAAAAATCAATGTGTTTTCATTAGTATTAACTAAAATGTTACTGATTTTCCGTTTATATTACCGATGGAAGATGTACACGAAAATCGCTCTATTCCGGCTGAAACGTCGATATATTCAATAAAAACAGAACTTCTCCCCTTTTCAATATCTTTCTCAGTATTTTAACGAAAAACAAATAGATGATTGAAAATGAAGTATTTAAGGTTATTATCTAATCAATTATGTGTTTGCATCATTTTTATCGTATATATATGAATTAATACCCATAGACTGTAAATTCACAAAAACGTGGAAAACGGCAAAATATTGCCTAATTCGATGATATTTTGTTTAAGTCACATAAAGGAAAAGGGGATGATAAACGTCAAAATATTGCTAAATTCGATGATTTTTCGTACGAAACAAAATGCAAGAAAACTTGCTTAAAATGCAATATTTTGCGAAATTCTGATATTTGACGGCCAAATCACATATCGTGATTCTACATGAAATAGAATCGAAATATTGGTTAAAATGAATATATTTACGTAGTATCAAACTACATGAAAAACGTGAAAAAAGTCACTATTTAACCATATTTTAAGATTTTAACTTCAAATCATAGAGCGAGGTTTCGTATTATTTAGATCCAAGAAAAGACATATGACAATGTTGTTTCCAATACAAATGATAAAAATCAATGTGTTTTCATTAGAATTAACTAAAATGTTCCTGATTTTCCGTTTATATTACTGAGGGAAGATGTACACGTAAAACCGCTCTAATCCGGCTGAAACGTCGATATATGCAATAAAAACCGAACTTCTCCCCTTTTCAATATCTTACTCAGTATTTTAACGAGAAACAAATAGATGATTGAAAATGAAGTATTTAAGGTTATTATCTAATCAATTATGTTTTTGCATAATTTTTATCGTATATATATGAATTAATACCCATAGACTGTAAATTCACAAAAACGTGGAAAACGGCAAAATATTGCCTAATTCGATGATATTTTGTTTAAGTCACATAAAAGAAAAGGGGATGATAAACGTCAAAATATTGCTAAATTCGATGATTTCTCGTACGAAACAAAATGCAAGAAAACTTGCATAAAATGCAATATTATGCGAAATTCTAAGATTTGAAGGCCAAATCACATATCGTGATACTACATGAAATAGTATCGAAATATTGGTTAAAATGAATATATTTACGTAGTATCAAACTACATGAAAAACGTGAAAAAGTCACTTTTTAACCATATTTGAGGATTTTAACTTCAAATCATAGAGCGAGGTTTCGTATTATTTAGATCCAAGAAAAGACATATGACAATGTTGTTTCCAATACAAATGATAAAAATCAATGTGTTTTCATTAGAATTAACTAAAATGTTCCTGATTTTCCGTTTATATTACCGAGGGAAGATGTACACGAAAATCGCTCTATTCCGGCTGAAACGTCGATATATGCAATAAAAACAGAACTTCTCCCCTTTTCAATATCTTTCTCAGTATTTTAACGAGATACAAATAGATGATTGAAAATGAAGTATTTAAGGTTATTATCTAATCAATTATGTGTTTGCATCATTTTTATCGTATATATATGAATTAATACCCATAGACTGTAAATTCACTAAAACGTGGAAAACGGCAAAATATTGCCTAATTCGATGATATTTTGTTTAAGTCACATAAAGGAAAAGGGGATGATAAACGTCAAAATATTGCTAAATTCGATGATTTTTCGTACGAAACAAAATGCAAGAAAACTTGCTTAAAATGCAATATTTTGCGAAATTCTGATATTTGACGGCCAAATCACATATCGTGATTCTACATGAAATAGAATCGAAATATTGGTTAAAATGAATATATTTACGTAGTATCAAACTACATGAAAAACGTGAAAAAGTCACTATATAACCATATTTGAGGATTTTAACTTCAAATCATAGAGCGAGGTTTCGTATTATTTAGATACAAGAAAAGACATATGACAATGTTGTTTCCAATACAAATGATAAAAATCAATGTGTTTTCATTAGAATTAACTAAAATGTTCATGATTTTCCGTTTATATTACCGAGGGAAGATATACACGTAAAACCGCTCTAATCCGGCTGAAACGTCGATATATGCAATAAAAACCGAACTTCTCCCCATTTCAATATCTTACTCAGTATTTTAACGAGAAACAAATAGATGATTGAAAATGAAGTATTTAAGGTTATTATCTAATCAATTATGTGTTTGCATAATTTTTATCGTATATATATGAATTAATACCCATAGACTGTAAATTCACAAAAACGTGGAAAACGGCAAAATATTGCCTAATTCGATGATATTTTGTTTAAGTCATATAAAGGAAAAGGGGATGATAAACGTCAAAATATTGCTAAATTCGATGATTTTTCGTACGAAACAAAATGCAAGAAAACTTGCTTAAAATGCAATATTATGCGAAATTCTAAGATTTGAAGGCCAAATCACATATCGTGATACTACATGAAATAGTATCGAAATATTGGTAAAAATGAATATATTTACGTAATATCAAACTACATGAGAAGCGTGAAAAAAGTCAATATTTAACCATATTTGAGGATTTTAACTTCAAATCACAGAGCGAGGTTTCGTATTATTTAGATCCAAGAAAAGACATATGACAATGTTGTTTCCAATACAAATGATAAAAATCAATGTGTTTTCATTAGTATTAACTAAAATGTTACTGATTTTCCGTTTATATTACCGATGGAAGATGTACACGAAAATCGCTCTATTCCGGATGAAACGTCGATATATGCAATAAAAACAGAACTTCTCCCCTTTTCAATATCTTACTCAGTATTTTAACGAGAAACAAATAGATGATTGAAAATGAAGTATTTACGGTTATTATCTAATCAATTATGTGTTTGCATAATTTTTATCGTATATATATGAATTAATACCCATAGACTGTAAATTCACAAAAACGTGGAAAACGGCAAAATATTGCCTAATTCGATGATATTTTGTTTAAGTCACATAAAGGAAAAGGGGATGATAAACGTCAAAATATTGCTAAATTCGATGATTTTTCGTACGAAACAAAATGCAAGAAAACTTGCTTAAAATGCAATATTTTGCGAAATTCTGATATTTGACGGCCAAATCACATATCGTGATTCTACATGAAATAGAATCGAAATATTGGTTAAAATGAATATATTTACGTAGTATCAAACTACATGAAAAACGTGAAAAAAGTCACTATTTAACCATATTTTAAGATTTTAACTTCAAATCATAGAGCGAGGTTTCGTATTATTTAGATCCAAGAAAAGACATATGACAATGTTGTTTCCAATACAAATGATAAAAATCAATGTGTTTTCATTAGAATTAACTAAAATGTTCCTGATTTTCCGTTTATATTACTGAGGGAAGATGTACACGTAAAACCGCTCTAATCCGGCTGAAACGTCGATATATGCAATAAAAACCGAACTTCTCCCCTTTTCAATATCTTACTCAGTATTTTAACGAGAAACAAATAGATGATTGAAAATGAAGTATTTAAGGTTATTATCTAATCAATTATGTTTTTGCATAATTTTTATCGTATATATATGAATTAATACCCATAGACTGTAAATTCACAAAAACGTGGAAAACGGCAAAATATTGCCTAATTCGATGATATTTTGTTTAAGTCACATAAAGGAAAAGGGGATGATAAACGTCAAAATATTGCTAAATTCGATGATTTTTCGTACGAAACAAAATGCAAGAAAACTTGCTTAAAATGCAATATTTTGCGAAATTCTGATATTTGACGGCCAAATCACATATCGTGATTCTACATGAAATAGAATCGAAATATTGGTTAAAATGAATATATTTACGTAGTATCAAACTACATGAAAAACGTGAAAAAGTCACTATATAACCATATTTGAGGATTTTAACTTCAAATCATAGAGCGAGGTTTCGTATTATTTAGATACAAGAAAAGACATATGACAATGTTGTTTCCAATACAAATGATAAAAATCAATGTGTTTTCATTAGAATTAACTAAAATGTTCATGATTTTCCGTTTATATTACCGAGGGAAGATATACACGTAAAACCGCTCTAATCCGGCTGAAACGTCGATATATGCAATAAAAACCGAACTTCTCCCCATTTCAATATCTTACTCAGTATTTTAACGAGAAACAAATAGATGATTGAAAATGAAGTATTTAAGGTTATTATCTAATCAATTATGTGTTTGCATAATTTTTATCGTATATATATGAATTAATACCCATAGACTGTAAATTCACAAAAACGTGGAAAACGGCAAAATATTGCCTAATTCGATGATATTTTGTTTAAGTCATATAAAGGAAAAGGGGATGATAAACGTCAAAATATTGCTAAATTCGATGATTTTTCGTACGAAACAAAATGCAAGAAAACTTGCTTAAAATGCAATATTATGCGAAATTCTAAGATTTGAAGGCCAAATCACATATCGTGATACTACATGAAATAGTATCGAAATATTGGTAAAAATGAATATATTTACGTAATATCAAACTACATGAGAAGCGTGAAAAAAGTCAATATTTAACCATATTTGAGGATTTTAACTTCAAATCACAGAGCGAGGTTTCGTATTATTTAGATCCAAGAAAAGACATATGACAATGTTGTTTCCAATACAAATGATAAAAATCAATGTGTTTTCATTAGTATTAACTAAAATGTTACTGATTTTCCGTTTATATTACCGATGGAAGATGTACACGAAAATCGCTCTATTCCGGATGAAACGTCGATATATGCAATAAAAACAGAACTTCTCCCCTTTTCAATATCTTACTCAGTATTTTAACGAGAAACAAATAGATGATTGAAAATGAAGTATTTACGGTTATTATCTAATCAATTATGTGTTTGCATAATTTTTATCGTATATATATGAATTAATACCCATAGACTGTAAATTCACAAAAACGTGGAAAACGGCAAAATATTGCCTAATTCGATGATATTTTGTTTAAGTCACATAAAGGAAAAGGGGATGATAAACGTCAAAATATTGCTAAATTCGATGATTTTTCGTACGAAACAAAATGCAAGAAAACTTGCTTAAAATGCAATATTTTGCGAAATTCTGATATTTGACGGCCAAATCACATATCGTGATTCTACATGAAATAGAATCGAAATATTGGTTAAAATGAATATATTTACGTAGTATCAAACTACATGAAAAACGTGAAAAAAGTCACTATTTAACCATATTTTAAGATTTTAACTTCAAATCATAGAGCGAGGTTTCGTATTATTTAGATCCAAGAAAAGACATATGACAATGTTGTTTCCAATACAAATGATAAAAATCAATGTG